>NC_031774.1:40870327-41170327 GCF_001522545.3 Parus major | reverse complement strand
CCATCAACACAATAGCTACCTGCAGGCCAACTTGCAATTTAATACATGATTACCTACTGCCAGTGAATCCTCAATCTTTACAGTCCAGACAGTCAGTGCTGAAAAAAGTTAAAAAATATCGCTTACTGTATTTAGTGGAAGAGGAAGGGAACTGGGTGAAGGAAGTGGGAGAAGAATACAGCACTATATTGAAGAGGAAAAAAATTGAAGGTAAAAAAAATAAATGGAAGAAATAAAGTGTGAGAAAAGGGAGATGAGGTGCAACCAGAAGAGGAAGTTGAGACAGGAGGGCAGGAATGGATAAAGAGCATCTGCAAAAGGACAGAAATTTTTAAAAGTTGAAAAATAAATTACCTGGCTTTTTTCTCCTCAAGTGAACTTCTTGTGCAACATGGCTGCAGCAAAATTCACTTAAAATCCTCCCCTCTCCCTGCTAAAACCAGCCCAAGATTTATCAGCTGAACTGCCGAAACTGAAATTTTACAGCCAAAATAAAGTAGTTTGGGAATGCAGTCAGCATAAGAGCTTGAGCACACCACCTCTGTCCCTTCCCTTTTTATGTGGGCATTGGAGTGACAATAGCAGCAGGAATCCCTGGCAGAAGGGTAGGTGTGTAAGAAAAGCACCTCTCACAGGCTTTGGAGCTGCAGCCACAGCGAGGCTGCTCGGCCACCACAAAGCACTCAGGGGTAGAACCCTGCAGTCCAAGGTGTGCAAGGCACCCCAGCGTCCAATTCCTCTCCTTCTAGTACAGGCAAAGGTGTCAGAGGGGTTACTCTGTGTCACCACTCTCAGCAAGTACCACTAACAAGCACCTGCTTCCCTGAACTGTCCTGGCTGCTCCTACCACCACCAAAGTAATCACTACATGGGGCCCAGCACTGGGACTGCGAACCATTGTTTGGTCTCTGTCTTCTCTCTGCCTCTTTTTGCCTCACAGCTTCATTTTCCTAAAGACCAAAATTTTTCCATTTGTATTTTCCCCCTGTTTACCCTTTCTACTGTGCTTCACTTGTGTCCTTCATTTGCAATTAAATCTGCCTGTTGCTGGACTATCTAAAATTATTCCTTTTATTATAATTATTCTATGTGCCTTCTTCTGCAGTATCAGTATTCTGAAAAGCAAATTGTTTTCACTCATACAGAACATGAATTCCCTGTTCCAGCTCTATGCAAGATGCAGTAAGAATTTTCCTTTATTTTTGGAATCTCAGCATTTCTAATCTCAGGGCTGTGTGCATCAGAGCCAGACAAAATGAAACCACTGAAAAATATTTGCATGTAATAAAGAATATTATTATTAATCAAAGTATGGCCAAGTTCTGATTTTCTACTACCCAGATCATATATCTTCAAGAAAATATTTGCTCTGTTGAGTTGTATGTTTCCACTTTTATGGACTCTAAGATGAATGAACATGAGTTAAAGAGGTGTAGTTCACAATTATTTCTTCTCTTCACTACCTGATCAATTTTAAAATGCCTTTGCATTAAGGAATTAAGTGGTTAAATAATCTTTGACTTACTTACTTTGCGCTGAATCAAAATACAGACATTTGATTTTTTTGAATTTTCTTCTTTAAAGTTAATGAGTTAAACACATCCCAGAAGCACAATGCCACAACAGTGTCACTGACTGCAGAGCTGAGCCTGTGGACAAATTTTGGCAGCTTGTTAAGTGAGAATATTGGGCAGAGACACTGACTTTTGTCTCTCTCTCCTATAGTTGTTTCACTTATGTGCTGGGGTAAAAGAAGTTTTCTAGATGGGAAGGTGCTGAGTTTTTCTAATTTTCAGCAGTAAATGTTTCTTTTTAGTTCAATTTGGTGGTTGTAAAATGCTCATTTCATTTGTATGCCTGTTTGGGGGTCTGTACGAGATTCAGATTCATTATCTTGTTTTATCAAGCATGTAATAAATAAGTACAACTAATTTGAAACTTTCCATTTGTTCATCTTGTTTATTTCTGTATCTGTATGAATCACAGTTTTTCTAGCTCTCTTTTTTTCTGTACTCTTATTACTGTTTTCTGATATTTGACTGGAAGTTCCACACCGTCATGCTGTCATATACATTCCTACAGCACAGACTGCGTTGGGACATTGGGACCCTGATACTTAGAGGAATTTCAGAGCGATCAAAACCAGACCAAATAGACACGTAGTAAAGGTAGGTTTTTCTCTCATCTGTTCATTCATGATTATGGCATTGGGAGAAGAAAAATGCAAAATAGTTCTCTGGGCAATTTATTATATCTGTCTGTATCCGTGGTAATGCCTGAACACCTAGTAGGTGCCTTACAGGAGAGCACAAGGGCAAGAAAGCCATCTAGTTGGGACAAGGAAGAAAAACGAAAAATTCAGATCTAACTTATAAATGTCCATCTTCCAACACATTTAAAATTATTTTCTGCTTCTTCACTTGACCTCCTACTTACAGCTCACTCAGCCCTCATCTACTGTAGAGAGCTTTATAACTTCAACCACGGATGTTTGTTTGAAATTGTTCCAAAGATAGCTCAAGTAGGTACATCCAAGAGCAAAGACAAAACCAAATTCAATTCACAAGGAACAAATAAAATCCAAATTTTCTCCCCAGAATAAATAGGAGACGAGCATATGGCTGCTACTGTCAGATGATGTGCAAAACCTACAGAGATTATGCAGAGGAGTACTGTCACAAGTACATACAAGTACATACACAGCTTTCCTAGTGCAATTTTGTACTTGAAGTAAGTCATTCAGTCTGTCTGCTCAAAGGAGATTCAGGGCTCAAGGTTAGGGGGGAAATCACTCGCCTTTCATGGAAACTTCTGTTTACAACGAGCCCTCCCAGCACTTCTCCCTGAATTGCGTTCAGAAAGCAAAAAGTTTGAACTCCATAAATTTCTTTCTATGTTTTCTCCCCCTCCAGTTGAAACTCATCACCATTTTAAAGCACCAAAGCAGTCTGAAAGGTTTACCCCAGTGAGCATCTTGCAAGGCTGTCAGAGTGGAAACCTCATTGAGAAGCAGCAGCAAGTCAAGCAGGACATTCCAGAGAGGGTTCCCCTCAGCCACATTATAGTAACTGGATCTTCTCATGACCTTCAAGATGCCACTTCAGTTCCCTCCAAAGAGACTTAAGCAGCCTCTCTGCCATTAAGATTTTCCTTCATTTGTCAACAGAAAGCTGCTCAATTGCTAGCCTGAGCAAATTTACATAGAAATTACCAGTGATACTCTGCAAACAGTTAGGAGAATGACAGCAGAGACACCCAGCAAAACAGTCCAGGATACACAGCCTATGGAGCCACTACTCCAACAAAGACATAGAGGAAAATGTTACCAGGAAAATTCACTGGACTGCAGAACTATTAATTTATGGACATTTAGCAGTGTGAGGTCTGCTGGGGATCTGAGTACACTAGTTCATCCAAAACTTGTCCACAGAGCAAAGATGATGTTGCCAGCATTTCCTCCCCACCTGACAAGTATTGCCAAGTTGCCAGACAGCTGAATCTCACGTAAAGCCTGCAGGTGAGAGGGCAAATTGTTACCCCATCCTGGTAAAGGATGCCTGCCTTTTCAGCCTAGCACTCAACTTTTTCCTCCAGTCCCTGACTGACAAGTCTTGCTGCCGCACTCAAAGCTCCTCCTTGAAGAGAGCAGTCTCTACTTGCCATGCTCCTCATGCCCTGCATCTACTCTCAGTCTCCCTTTCCCTACCCCTAGAGGCAGCACCCAGGAAAATCAGGCACCTGATTGGTTCAAAACTTTCATTTTTTTTCAATTTTTTTTTCTCCTTTCTAGGGTTCTTGACCTGATCACAATGGGCTTTTATTCAAAAAATTGTAGGGCTGAGAAGTCTGCACTTAATCCTTTTGTCAAGCACTACTTGTGGTAGTATCTAGCTTCCAAAGCCTTGTATGAGTGTTCAGACAATCAGAGATAAACTACAAATCTGACATGGTTGCTTCTTGACTTGAGAGCATGACTAAAATAATGTTCTAGGTTATCAAAGGCAGCATTTCCTCAGAACTGCCCTTCAGTGAAGCAATTTTTCTACAGCAATCAATAGTCTCAGCACAAGGTCTTAACCCTATAAAAATTAAAAGGCAACCCAGAGACTTAGAAGTAAGTATGGCTGAGTAGCACTAACAGTATTGGGCCCTGTCTGCACAAATAGGGACACTCCAGGAGTCAAACCAAGAAGTGGGCACTGAAGGATACCAAGAGACAAGTCTACAGATCTTAGACACCACTGCAGCAAAGACTGTTGGATAAGTTGAGGGCAAATAAAGAGGAATCAAGCAGCAGAAAACTGTCTTCCTCTGTGTAGTGATGTACACTAATGGAGGTACATTTGTGTGAGTGTACACACAAGAGAAAGAAAAAAAAGGTAGGGATTCAGGGCACAGGGTATCTGATCCTTGCTATGTGCTCTTGACATGGAATGACTGCACAGAATAGAAGAAAAATCCCATTTCAAATAATGATCAAAGCCATCATAGGGAAATGAGTAGCTTCTACTTCTTAAAGCAAACAGGCAGATAATATTTATTCCACAGTATAGACAAAACTCTGCCTTCTGTCAAGGGGAAAGGAATAAATTGTTTTCCCATAATGGTGTTTTCTTTTCAATCAATTTCCCTTCAAGCTTGATTTAAGAGGATGCCATGCCAGAACCTCAGGCAAATGGAAGAAACCTAAGATACTCCCCCATGAAAGGTGAAAACGATGATGCAGTCAAACTTAAAGTTCCATCTAAACATCAGTGTTGCACATGGGTGCAGTCATGCACTCCTCTCCCTCCTCCTCTTCAAATAAAAGGTTTGCAGCAACAATGCAACAAAGGGCCAGCAACAATGAGGAGAAAGAGTTCAGAGCCTAAGGAATAACAGCAATGGATATATGTTGGAGTGCATGTGGCTTTAGTTAGGGCCAGAAGTCCTAGGGAAACTTACATGTCATTTTGCTACATACCCAGGCATAAACTGTATATGTCACAGAGTTTTAAAAATTATTTTTATTGGTGAGATCTTTTTAGATATTATCTTATTATCATTATGCATGCATGTAAGAAAGAAGAATGGTCACATCTGGTAAAACCCCTGGCTTCTAAGAAAAGCTGCAAGGAGACAGAATGAAGAATGAGATTGCTCCCAAAGCATTGTAGGCACTTAGGTACTTGCAGAGCTAGGTCATCAGGGAACACTTTAGATATAAAAGTACTGCCTTATTAAAAATTGTGCATATTTTCTGGTGTTACAAACAGCCCATTTGAGTTGGAAAAATCACGTTAGTTTCTATTTCAGAAAGAGACTGATGTTGTAGAAACTTTCCCATCTATTTCTTTTAAAGGCAAATTGTAGAAAGCCTGGTTCCAGGAGGACAAGAATTTAAAAAGAAAATTCTTAGTATTTTTTAATCTTGGAAAAATGTTGGCAATTTCACCCACAGATAGTATGGACACTCAGAATAGTTGCAGTAGTATCACAACCCAAACACATAGTCTCAAAAGTTTAACTAAGCTTTTAAGAAACAGAAATCTGAAAGACAGAGGACGCGTTCATCTTCCTCTCAAAAGGTTCCTCACAGGATGCAATTCCCAGCTATATAAATCATCTCTTCAAAAGTCATGGGATTCTTACTGTAAGATTTTAGTGAGGGGATGTGGATTTAAGACACAATTCCATCCCATTTTCTTCCTGACAGACCTTTCATTTGAATGGATGCTGCCTCAAGACAGGGCTGCTTTGCATGTTTGAGCACAATGAAATCCTCATGGCAGTCCAGTAAATAAACAGCTAGCAAATGATTTGGGTGTTCAGTGGACTTTGCAAAAAAGATTCTTAACAACAGAAACATTAGTTAAGCATAAGCTAATGAACACTTACTACAAATGACATTCCCATTTCCTGGCCCTAATTCTCTCATTACTTATCTGCAGGCATAACAGGCATGGAGTGGTTTTAGCATTAACAACAACAAAAGCCAGAAGCACAAAGGATGCCACCTCCAGTGATGACAGCCCCAGAACCATAGCTGTCGATTAAGTTGGGGAAGGGGACTGCTGGGCAGGACTGAGTTAAGACCCAGCACAGCCAGGACTATCAATGAGAAATCACTTCTGGTGCTGAGTACTTATCCATGCACACGTGTAGCTGCGCATGCACCTGCACAAGGAGAGCCTTGTAGGAATCTTTTAAAGATTAAGATTTTATCCACAAATGTAGGCCAACATTTTCAAAAATAGATGTCCAAAGTTAGGCATTCCAAAATCCATATTTAAGCATCTACAGAATCGTCCTCATTCTCAGAAGTGCTGAAATTGCCAAGAGCTGTAAAATGCTCAAATCTTGAAAACCAGGCCACATCTTTAGGTGCTTGAAAACAAATTTAAGAGCCTAAGTTTAGGCATCTGTATTCCTGACTGTAAACTTCTATTACCCAGGAAGACCTGCTATCATTAATCACACATACATGACATTCTCAAAAATGTACAATACTAATTGTCCTGAATTTTCAGTTGCAGTTGAAAAGTGTGCTGCCCAAATCAGAGCAGGATCAGAAAGGTAGCCACTGCCCTTCTTCACCTATTTTCTGGTAGTATTTATGGCAGTAAATCAGAGTGACTGTGTGATGGAACTCTGCTTTTCTAAGAAATGTCTAAACACCTGCCTGACCATGGGAGGTGGTGAATGAATTCCTTGTTTTGCACTCTTTCTGTGTGTGGCTATTTCTATATTAAAATTTGCATCATACAAGTGGAATAGGCTCCATACTTATCAATGTCAATCACATTTATTAAACATGTGAATAGGGTGTATCTGTTTACTTAAATGTTACCAAGTAGAATTCAGTCATATCTTTTGAAATTGATGTCAGATCCTTCAGCTTAGAGAAATGAAAAAGAAATACACAAAACTGTGTGATATGCTGTGCCTCAGCAGGCAAATAGCTTTCCTCTGTGCTACATGTGGTAAAAACAAAATAACAGCATAAATAATATTTAAAGGAAAAACCACACTTAGAAAAGTTTCATCAATGAAATAGCCAATATAGAAAAGATTTAATTTTAAAGCATTGATACATCTTCTCTGCCTCCTCTGAACCCAAAATCATATTATTTCTGTGAAATATCCTGTAACAAAACTCTTAGTATGAATCAGGGTCTTCATGTACCTCTCTTCTCCATTTTTCAGCAGCACTTTAAAATATTTGCTGCATCCTGTAGCTCCAGTGATTAGACAGCAGCAAAGACAATGCATTCTACAAACTGCCTGCACCTGTAGCAAACTATACAGTCCCACACATCTGGCAAGTACCTGATGAATGGGCATACCAGAACCACACAAATTATCCTGAATATGAGGTATGTCATCATATGTGGCAACATCTTACTAAAACTGCAGTGAAAGCAACCATACTGCCATAGCTTACTTTATAAAAATATTTCCCTATTTGTCTACCATATTTACCTTTTTAATATATTCTTACAAAGGGTCAAATTCTCAGCTGTCCTCAAATATAGTACTCCACTTAAATTAAAACTGTTATTATCTTGAAGAAGTGAGAATCTGATTACAAATTCCTTCACTTAAACTATGACCCCTTCTGGGACAGTTACAACCACCATTCAATGGAACACAAACAACATTATCTAAGAGTTTATAGCTGGAAATAAAGACCTTTTTCCAAAGACACAGAAAGGGGACATTAACACAGGAAATTAATCCAAAGTGGCCAATGCATTTAAATATCTTGTTTCAAGATTATGTCCCAGAGAAAAATACATCTACTTGGTCACCCACAGCCACAAGCACAGTTTAGCTTAACCTCGTACATGTGCATGCCTTTGAGCTTTTTGTAGCAAAAATTCCTTTTCATTTTCTACATAGCCCAATTACACATGAACTACAAATAAATTTCCAATATACAATTAATCAGAAATGGTCTCTTAAACTATTTTTTGACCAGAAACTTCCCTTTTCATTTGTGTGGCTGCAATATTCTTTTCTGCAGTGACTTCCTCAGGGAAAAAGAGGTTATAGGAAAGACTGCAAGGAAATACTTGAATGAGCTGAAAGTGGTGCTTAACACATACACAAAAAAAAAACAAAAACAAAACAGGAAAAGGCATGGCATTCTGCCAAATAGCTGTTAAAGAAGTAACAACAGAAGAGTGCAAAAACAAAAAAAATATAAAAAAAATAAGATCCTGGAGTCTGATAAGAGCTGAACAGGAATCACATGAAGTAGAAATGGAATGAAGAAAATAATTTAGTGGTGCCTTGGATGACAAGTGATATGATTTGAGTATAAAATGTAAAAAGCCCTGCCAGTTCAGAAAGAAATGTGAAGCAAGCAAGATGAGCACTAACAGAGAAATGGCTGCAGATTGCTAACTCAGCAGCCACTTGAATGAACTGCACACAAGGAAATCCAAAGGAAGAAAGTCACAACAGTCAGTGCAAGAGATTAACACAATTATGAACAAAGCTTCTAGCGGGAAGACTGAGCTTAGTCAGGAAAGTGGCACCTGTTTTTGGCTGTGCCAGATCAAGAATTGAAGGAGTGACTGCTCATCCCTAAGGACTACACCATTGGCTTTTAACTTTAGTTTATGAAGCTCATTTTTTCCTTTGATTAGCTCTTATTGTCCTGTGTGTGCTGCTGCAAGTACCTCTGCTATTCTTAGAGATGGTGGCTTGCAGCCACCTTGGTCTCTGTGGAGCTGTGCTCTTCACCACAGCCCTGTTATTCTGACACTGCCTTTCCCATTGCACCCTGTGAGGACCAACTTCCTCTTGACAGAGGCAGACAGCTACAGTTAGAAGAGATACATGTCATGTGCTCTATTATTGTGTAATTGGATCATTATTTAAAAAAAAAAACAGAGAGGGACCCTTTGTCTCATATCAATGCTAGCAAATTCACAGGCTACTGTTAGCAGAACAAAGCCAGTGAATACTGAAGTGGTTTGAAATTTTGGTTAAGCTTTGCATGGAATATGGTTTGATAATATCCAGCATTCAGTCCTTCCTTATGTCCTGTGCCACTGTGAAAGTTTGGTTCCTGAGGAGAAGCATAGACACTTAGCAGTACTAGCAAGAATGTGCTTTAGAGTTTTTGGAAACAATTCCTTTAGTGCAAGAATGCTTTTGGGTAGGCTGTTACTGAACATCTGGCCTAAATATTTATTACTCTCTTACTTGATGGCTTGTTAATATTCTCTAAGTATTGTAATTTGTATTTCTTACAGGGTTTTCCAAGCAACCTTTATCAGTGAGAATTATATATAATGTTCCATATAACACTTCTAGCACACTAAAGGTTTCCAATGTTAAGATTCCACAACACCATGCAGCAGTGAGTTCCAGAGGCTCATTATGTACATGAAAACAGAGTATTTTTCCTTAGATTTCAAATACACAGCTTCTCTGGGAATCACCTGCAAATATGCACTGTTAACATTGTATTCCAATTGTGCACTAGCTAACACAGTCTCACCGTGCTTAATAGAGATACATAATCAATTAAAACCCATCATCTTAAGGACACCACTTACAAGAAAATAAGAGAAAATCCACCAACACTCAAGAAAAGCCTAAAGCACACCAGTGCTGTGATTTCAGTAGTTAATGATAGAGAGGCTGTGCTCAATAACAAAGTGTGTTTCACTTTAGATTAACATCATTTAGGTTATTTAAAACACACTGTACTCCAGAGCTCACATTTTTCTGAAGGGAGAAGGGAGGCCAGTATTAAAAACTTTTTTTCATTCCCTACCTTAATCCCAGTTTGAAGGACTCAAGATAAAAACTAGGGATGGGATTTCATTGCTGGGTTTCTCAGCTTTCTAATTATATCACTTACTCCATAAAACATGCACCACAGTAAAGAACCAGAGGAACTGGCAGACTGAGGCAGATTGAAAATGTCTTAATTCTTCTGACCTTTACCACAATTTTATTTCTCCAACAGAATACACAACTGACCTTTTCCACCTACTGACAGGACAGCTTATGGCAGATTTCCATTATTGAAAACTCTCTGCAAATTCACTGCAGTTATTATGGGTAACCCAGCTCAGCTCTGCAAGGATATTAAAATACACAGCTCCCTGAAATCTTAACTGTTAGTTGTTTCTGGTTCCAGAAAGTCACAGTGGCAATGCTTGCATACCTGCTAGTTTTCCAGATGTGCACACTGGCAAAATACCTGCAAGACAGCCAAACATTACAGATGTTCCCAGCAGAAACATGGCTGAAGTGTTGCCAGATGCACCAAACATTCATCTAGGTCACAAACTCGGCTGGGTTGTGGGATGTCTCAGTCATTAGGCTGCCTGCCTAGCATACAGGAGATCTCTCTCT
The DNA here is from genome assembly GCF_001522545.3 of Parus major. Taxonomy (NCBI): domain Eukaryota; kingdom Metazoa; phylum Chordata; class Aves; order Passeriformes; family Paridae; genus Parus; species Parus major. The sequence goes on along the minus strand of NC_031774.1, from coordinate 41,159,968 downwards.
GACATTGAGGTGACATTGAGGAAGTCACTAAACCCCTATGGCTCTGCTCTTTGTCTGTGAAAAAGGGGGTGGACTGCATCTCCTCTTCAGTGTTATGAAACTCTTGTAGACAGTGAATCATTTACTGCTACTCTGGTAACAGGGTCCAGATGGAGAAATCTGCAGAATATTTTAGTTGAAGTTTATAATTTAATTAAGGAAAGACAACAAAATAGCGTGGGGTATGGTATACAGGTTTTATTGGTACAAGTTGGATATGTGATTATTCATGCCTAGAAAAGCCAAGTGATTCATGAAGTTTGTATCAACTGACTAGCAATAAAGACTTTGTACCCAGCTGCACCATCCTGGTCTCTGTAAATTTCAGACTTTTATTAAGAAACACAAATGTTTGTGATACTTTTTATACTTTTTCACATCTTTTTCATTGAAACTATTTTTACATTGCTCCAGCTGTAAAGCCAGACTCTTTTAGTAACCATGTGTTCGACTACAAGTATCACTGGGGCAGAGAAAACATAATCTTTTTATTCCCAAAATAACCTGAATTCTTATGATTTCTTTTTTTGTTTAAAGTAGATTCAATACAGACACGTACAGTCAGGAGCATTTTGAGTGGTTATCGTATGTCTTACAGAGAGCACCAAAAAATGAGAAGCTTTTCTGTAACTATTTGTGTCTCTATGGTCAGCAAAGACAAAGCTGCTGGGGTTTGCAAAGGAGTCAAAGGCAATAAGACTTTAAAACAAAAGAGAAGTTTTAATCTATAAATCAAGGCATCAGTCGCACTGAGAGTGTGGGAGTGATATTTGCCTTTCTCACTCAGACTTGGACTGGGATTTAAAATCCCAGGGTTTTCCATCCTGCATCCTACGGTGGCTCTGCAGAGAAATGAGCACCAAGAGAGAAACATGAATGCTCAGACAGGAAGGCCAAGAAAAGGATAGGAGAAGACTATGTGCAAAATCACCGCACTGGAAATGGGAACCAAGCCTCCTTACACGAGGAGTAAGGAGTTTTGAAAACAGAAGTGGGATTAAATGGGACTCGAAGAGGCCTGTGATGCATCCTACCAGTAGAGAGCTTCTTGAGGAACAAATCCCAGAGACAGCTAGAGAAGTCCTGAGTGCAGCACTCAAAAATTATTACAAACAGCACAAAATATTAAGTCCGATATATGTAATCTTAGTGCAAGAATTTAAGTGGTCTGACTATATTTACTCTTTGGATAAATGTATTCTTGGTTACATAAAATTCCCCTGAAGACAATATTCTTTGCTTTGCTGTATTTTGCCACTAACCAGTCATAATATTTTGTGCCATCATGACAGAGAAAATACTGTTCATAAAGCTTTGCAAGGGCCTTCCACAAATTAAAAATTCACTCCCAGAAACAGCATTCCAGGAAAACATTATTTCAGATTTTAAGGTAACCAGAACTAGCACATGGTTCATGTGCACTTAATTTAGAATTCTACTGACGCTACTCAATAGTTCATTCTATGTTGAAAGGAATTTACAATATAAGTATCAATAAAAATTATCCCATGCTTCAGACGGAATGTCTCAGACTGGGAATGGATAGTGACTTAAAATCAAAACCTAAGAACACAACAAAAGTGCTATATAAAACATACTACATATATATACTTTAAATAAATATATAGTTATATATTTCACATAGAAAGAGAAAAGATATTGCATGAAAATTAATGTAGATACAATTCAGAAAGAAGCATATATTTTAAATCTTACACAAAAGCCTGATTTCCCTATAGAATTCCAACCTGTTTTCTTTTGTTTTGTAACACAAAAAAACTTGGGTAAATATGTAAAGGACTGATCATTCATTATTACTTAGCTAGTGGGTTTGGCTCTGACATTTCCTTCTTCTCTCCTTCAGATTGCCTACCAAATGCTACAAAGCTCCATTTCACAATGCTAAGCAGGAATAGACATGAAGAAAATCTGTGACTATCTTAGACTGATTTAGGAAGACAGTTTCAAATTTGAATATGAAAATGCTGAGCCAATGCTGACTAAGAAGATAAATAAAAATCTCAAAATATGAGATGAAAAGGAAAGATGGAAAACCAATGCAAAATGAGAAAAAACAAATTAAAAGTATAAAAATACAGACTGAAGAAATTTAGACTAGAAATCTTTCAGAAAGTGAAAAGATGCCATGGAATTTTTATTTATTCTTTGCAATGGTTTCCATAGAATCTCAAAACCAGATCAGAAATATAAAGTAACAGTTTCATTTCTCGGAGGATAAAATCTCATCACGAAGGACACATAATTAAAACACAGAAGAATGGAAAAAACAATTGAAAATAAAGCTGTAGGGGCCTCACTGGTGCCAGGAGTAGCATAAAATACGTTTTCTATTACTGAGGAGAGTGACTGTAGCAAAAGTAAAAGACTTGCAAACGAAGGAAAAAGGATACGGCCTGAGAGAGTCCTGGGTTTTTCAAGATGTGATTATAGAGGGATGATCTTCCAGTGGTAAAACATATACATAGGATAGTAGGACATCCCTTACATGCACATTGAAACATTGCTGCTGAAGGCAGAGACTTTGTTGAGCAAAGGCCACAGTTCCAGACACATATCCTTTGCTTTTCTTTTACAGCCATCTGAATATACTACTAAAATCTGATGCACCACGGAATCTTCTAAAAACTGCTGCTCTGGGATCTTTTGTTCATTTTGCCACTTTTCACATCTGAACTCCTCCCTCTTCAGCAACCTAAAGGTGAGATGCTCCCTCAGCCTGTCTCTGTCTGCCTGCTGCTGTCTGAGTATTTTGGACTCATTTTGCATCAAGGAAAGAAGGTACTTTTCAATGTCTGCCCCTGACAGCCCTTCTCCTTTCCCACTCATCCTTCCTCAGCAGGCAAACACACAAGTCATGCTAACACCCCCACTGAAGGTGAGAGAGATGGCCAGTTTGAGCATCCTATGCTTTTTTCCTAATCTGTAACTGATAACCCCCAGTGTGACTCAACTGTTTGTCCCTCAGAGAAGGCTTAAAATAAAGCAAAGCTGCAATGGTGAGAAGCTGGATAAATAAATGTTTGAGTTGTTTGATTTGAGGGATTTTGGAACATTTAGTTATGACTGACAGAAGTTTGCAAGCACCATCTACTTCCTCAACACTTTGGGACTGCATTGAAGTCATACTCCTAAACTAAACTAAAGAAAAAATAATGATCTTTCCTTAGTTTTGCAGCATATGCAAACTTTAGATTTCACAAAACAGTAAAGATTTCACACAGATCCCCAGAAACCAGGTATTGCAGGAAACATCAAGCTGATATTTTCCACACTGATCTTGGGGAGGAGAGTATGTACTGGTTGGAAAGCCATAACTATGGCTTTATCTCCCCAGCCTCCAGGGAGAGGTCAGAGAAGAAGCAGGCTAATTGCGCTTTCTCCTCCATTTTTAAAAGGGTTTGTTTGTATGTGCATGTGGGGGGGAAAAGAAATGAAAGAATGGACCCAAGAGTAGGAATTTTCAGCAGCACAGCATGTCACCAAATACTTTGTTTCTCTACCTTAATCCAGAGCAATACTTAATTTCTCCTTGCCTGTCAGATTTACTGTATAGGGTTTGCCACATACAGGCCTTCATTTGCCACATGGTGGCATAGGAAATCTGGGGTTGTCTCTCTGTGGGGCTAATTAGGTCAGAGATGTCTATTCCATTCCAGTATCTCTATTTAATGCCTGAAAGTACAGACACCAGAGCTTCTAACTGGACTCATCCTCACTCTGTATTTCCATCCAGCAGAGAAAAATGCCCTAGAAAAATTGCTACTAGAGCAAGCTAACATTAAAAACAGAGTTTGCTTTTCTCCTTCTAAATGAGTTAGTTAGAAACCAGTCAGCTGTTTGCTCAACATTTTGAGCCAAAGCCAAGCACAGATCTCTCCCTTGACTTACATTAGCTTTGAGAGTGCAAACAATAAGCAAGCTGGGGCTTAATGAGCCTGTATGTGGGGTCAGTCTGGCAGAACGAGAGAGGATGGTCATTTTTTGAGCTAGCCCAGTTTGAAACAGAAACTACACAGGGGATAACACAAGCAACAATGAACTAAAGGACCTGCAGAGATACCTCACAGAAAGGATTTCATGGAGAGCGACTCCATCAGCCCACATCAGCCTTTGCCATGGGGCACTGGCATATCTGGACCCGGAAAGAAAGACTGAGCCACAGTCCGGGAATGTATATTTTCTTGTAGAGAGATTTGTTTCAACTATACAACATGCAAAAGGAATATGATTCCAAAAAAAACACCTCAACATCCCTAATCCTTTAACTATTTGTGAACAACACATAATAGAGCCTTTTGCTAAAATCAAATTGTGCCAAAAGCACAGACTTTCACCATCAGAGCCAAAATGAACATCCAAAACTTGTCTCAAAAGCATGGAAGATAATTCTAGACATAAAAACACTCTACCAACTCTATTAAATGGAGTTGGACAATACGTGCTAAAGGAAATACAGAGCCATGGTACCATCTTCAATCAGTCTCTTTCCCAACTTATGCCACAGACCCCATCCTAGGGCACATTTCATAATCTCTCTTCTACACAATTGAACAGCCCCCTTTGATTTGCCTGACCTTTGCACCCCTAAAGAGCAAGAATAATACCAAATCATTGACTCAAAAGGTGCTCAGTTATAAAGGTGAAAGGCTGATGGAACATTCTAAAGGCAGACAGCATTAATGTCATAGACACATCTCTAGGTCACTCAGAGAAGAAATTTTCAATTATTCCAAAGCAAGGTAATGAGCTTTCCAAAATTTTACCTTGGTAACACACTCCCCAAGCTGCAAAACAATAGGAGAAACTGAACATCAGACAACTAAATGGTTAAAACCCTGCTTGTGATTTGCTGCAGATGCTTTCACTGGGAATGTTTGAGCATAATAGTTCTGCGTAGGAAGAAAGGAACTGTATTTTAGTCATCTGCATATATTCTAGTTTTGGTTGGGTTTTTTGTTTTTTTGCTAGCTTGGGTTTGAGGGGTTTTTTTTAAAGGTACATTTAGTGATTATTCAGGAGTGGACTATTACAACTGTTAAAAATAATATCCTTCCAGATTGTAATCAGCTCCAGTGTCTCTCCACATACGTGTGGGCTGGAGATGAGCACCATGGCCAGTAGGCAGGGACTTTTTTGGTACTGATGGGGGTGTATATTAAATCTTTAAAAGTTACTCTGATTAATTCACATCAAGTCAGCATAATTTTCTTCACTGCTTAACTATTCCAGATGCCAAGATTCCTAAAAGAGAGTGAGTTGTGCTCCTGAGCATGATTAGGGTCATGCCTTTTTTTTCAACCAGACTGAGACCCACCAACTCATAACTTGGCTGGGACTTTTCTTCAATGTTGTTGTCACAGCAATATCCAGAAAGGTAATTTCATAGTAAGACTCCAAGCCTCCCTTTCTCAGCAGCTCTCTCCTTTTAGACTATTGATAGAATTCAAATTATGTCATTTCAGTTCCTTCTGTTACCGTCAAAATACTCTGGCTTTTGACATAAGCACCAAGAAAATGCCTTCATACAAGGTTTGTGCACTAGCAAATGCCCAGGTACCAGGAGAGGTGGAAAGATTTTGCTTCCCTGTTAGTTTTATCTGGGATGTTCAAGGAAAGTCTTCCTTTCCTATTATATCACCTATCCCATTAATGGCTAACTAGGAAAACAACACCAAGTTTTACAGAGCAGTTGTGGCTTCTCCCTAACAATAATCCTTTTCTGTCTGTGGCTTTCATGTCACTGTTTTGCTGATGCTTTTAATTCTTATTGGTTTGTCTACATTTTAAATGAAATAACCTGATTAGATTCCTTTTGTCAGAAGGCTGAGGTCACACCAATCAAAGCAAGAGTTTTCTGGACACATGGAAAATGAAAATAGGTTCAATACCTTTACATTTTCCATTCTCCTACAAAGAGTCAGAGTATCCATTCATATAACAGTCTTTAATACAAGCCATGCAACACTGCTGTATGTTTCATTCACCCTCAAAAATGCATATGCAATCTAACTGGAACTACTATAAATGAAAATAATATTCAAACTGTCCCAGCCAAAACAATAATGTCAAGTACAATCTAAAAAACACTATGTAGTGTTTCAAAAGAAAGTCTTTACGTTTTCATATGAAAGTGAATCTCTCAATTTAAAATGTCTAAATTTTTAAGTCAGTAAAAATAGTAACTAAGCACTTATCATATTCACATACATTCAGAAATACACTGAAGTATATTTTAATTATAGAGAAAAAAAGTGTGTTTGATTATTTCCAGCATGATTTTCTATTTCAGTCAGAAAATGATAAAAGCAGCCTTTGCAGTTCAGTGCTACATACAACAATTAAAAAAGTAATTTGACTTTGCTCTTCAGTTTTCTACTAATATATGAAATCATTACAGCTACACCTGTTCTGCTTATCTGTACTACCTTCAAGCCTTGAAAAGTCAGCTTAAAAATGCATTTTGTTTCCTAATCTCTTGAAGAGGCTATTGGTTACACCATTCAACTGACTGGAAAATATAGAGAGGCAGTAAAAATTTCTGGTGGTCATGCAGGAGTTTTAAAAAACATCTCTCCTGGCTTCAGTTATGCTTTCTGACATATATTCTGCCTCTTTTTATTATGCTAATGAGTCACATATAAATGTTCATACTGCTGAGACTGCTAAGGTTTACACAGAACCTATTTCATCAGCAGGCTTCTAATCTGTCTTAAATGCTGTTGCTATTGATCTCTAGTCCTTGGCCCCATGTAGATCGGGATACTCACATAATCAGTTAATTCAACATAGCAGTACATCTGCAGCTACTACGGAAAAGTTGCATTTGTTTTTCTCAAGAAAAATAAACATGCTGAACTATCACTCTGGTTTTAGTAAGTGAATTAATAGGAACTAGGCAGAAAGAGACCATTCATTTTCTCATATAAATACTGGCTTAAGTAACCTTGCTGTGCAGAGGTGAGAGGCTTCTAGACACTGATATAATCCAGCTTGGTAGCTTCTGTCAATTTAATTATTTTTTACTGAGATTGGTACTCACAAAACCATCTCTGATTGACAGCCCTGGAGATGACAACCTGTGTTATCTATGGAACAGATACAGTCCAAGGAGCAGCAATGTTTTTAGGTCTGATTTATTTTAATTTCAGTCTTAAATGTGTCCTTCAATTTTTAATTGATGATAGTGACATCTCTTCCCCAGTAGAACCCTTTATTATTTTTCTGTAAAAGACAGCAAAGTTATTTCCTTCAGCCATATAGATTTTACTTCTAAACTGATTAATTTTCCCTACATACAGACTGTATTTTCATAAATTCTCTTATTACCATCATTGCCAAAAAGTCCACAGGTTACTTATCAGTGACTTAAATTTTAAACATGGAAACTAATCTTTATTTGCATTAAATACAAACATCGGAGTAGTTACATTTTAACAAGGTTTTGTTTTATTGCGAAGGAGATCGCTAACTGAAACTGACATTACAGAAATGCAGTGAGGAATGGAAATCAAGAACAGGGAAAGGAAAATGGGGAACAAAAAATTTGGAGATATTGGCTGTCATGTGCTGTTTCACCTGTATACGTACCACTAACTACATGGAGCAATGAAGCCACTTTGAGACAAGAGAATGGAACAAAAATATCATAACAGTGACAGAAAATTTACAACCAACATCAGCAAAAGAGAAGGAAGAAGGAAAAGATAATGTACTGAGTAGGCAGTTACAAATCTGCTTAAACCTGAGCCTCAAGAAAAATACAAATATAGAGGTTGGTGTGCTCACAGCCCTGCTCATGAAGCAATAGTTGCCAAAACCCAACCACTGACATGAACATTCAGGGACATTCTGCTGTAGGCAGCAAGGAGGCAATCAGATCCTAACATAAAAGGTAATATCCCAATCTCCAGTCTTGATCTAAACCATGAGGTTTAGTACCCTTTCCAATTTCCCTGTCCCTGTTAATAGGAATATCCAAAGTTACAGCGATTATCAACATAAATGTCATCTCTGCATCTGGCTAAATTCTTGGACTTAATGAAACCCTTTGGCAAATCATGCACTCTAATAGCTAGGTCCAGCTTGTTATCATACCACAGATTTTTTGTGCGTTACAAACAAAATCTTTAAAGAAAAGGTTTTTTAAAGGAATTTAAGCACACTACACATCCTTACAAATCTGTTAGATCCTGTTCTTATAATGAGGATAACTGCATCTTGCTGTATCTTACTTATCTTTACAACATCCCCAAATTACAGACTGTAAAAGCATTCACTACTTGAGTAATGACTAGAGGCAGGTGTGTAAGGGACAAGGTACTTAGTGATGAAATTAGGTAAACTGTCACATAATGGCTAGTCACCAGCTCCTCCAGCTTGGAAGAATTATTTTCTAAAGACCATTTTCTTGTTCTTTGTTCAATTTTAAGTAAGTGAAACATCAGGACTGCTCAGGATTGCTCCCTAGGGACAGTCACTTCCCCTGGCCCTGCTGGCCACACTATTGCTGATACATGCCAGGATACCACTGGCCCTCTGGGACACCTGGGCACAGCTGGTTCATGTTCAGTTGGCTGTCAACCAGCACCCCCAGGTCCCCTAAATCTACACACTCTCAGATCTTGTTCTGCCAAGCAGCTTTCCAGCCACTCTGCCCCCAGCCTGTAGCACTGCCTGGGGTTGTTGTGACCCAAGTGCAGGACTTGGCACTTGGCCTTGTCGAACCTCGTACCACTGGCCTTGGCTCATTTTTCCAGCTGTGTGGAAAACGGGTATTGTTGCTGCTACCAGTCCAAAGCATTTCTTGAGAAAGCCGCTGGGGTTGACACAGTCAGTCATTGTACCCAAAACTCACACACATACCACAGACAGGTCAGCAAAGAAAGATGGAAAGGCTCTCCTGTATGATATTCCAGAGAGGTTTATCGCAGCCCCACCAAAGGGATCCAGTGACAAAAGACCAAGACTTCCTGCCATGTCTCAGGTTAAGTACTGGGTCAGGGGCCAATAGTCCAGGGGCACAGGGGCAATGCAAAGGTCACTCACCTATAGGAGACAAGGTGGATTTACCTAGTGTTGCACAGCACCATGGGAGAAGCATTTTGTCTCATCACAAGCAGTCAGGCTTTCCTGACGCCTGTGGCAGGCTTTTCCAGGACACAGGCTGAGAAAATCCCCTAGTAGGCTCAAGGGCTTCTTCATCTAGCCTGTCCATATCCCTCTGCAGAACCTTCCTACTCTGAAGCACATCAATATTCCCAGCCAATTTGGTGCTGTCTCCAAACTGACTGAGGGTGCATCTGATCCCCTCATGCCTATCACTGACAGAGATATTGCATACAACTGACTCCAGTACCGAGCCCTGTGAAACACCACTGGTGACTGGCCATCAACTGGGTTTAACTCAATTCACCACCACTCTTATGGCTTGACCATCCAGAAAATTTTTTACCCAGCAAATAATGTGCCCCTCAAAGCCATGAGCAGTCAGTTTCTCCAGGAGAATGCTGTGAGAAAACAGAGTGAAAGGTTTTACTCAGGCCCACATAGTATCCTCATCCATTAGGTCAGACACCCTATCATAGATGGAGATCAGGTTGGTCAAGCAGAACCTGTCTTTCATAAACCTGTGCTGGCTGGGCCTATCCCCTGGTTGTCCTGTATGTGCCACATGATGGCACATAGATGATCTGTTCCATAATCCTCCCTGGCACCATGGTCAGGCTGACAGGCCAACAATTCCTTGGATTCTCTTTCCAGCCCTTCTTGTAGACAGGTATCACATCAGCTAACCTCTAGTCTTCTGAGATCTTCCTGCTCAACCAGAACTGCTCATAAATGATGAAGAATGGCTTGTCAAGCTCTTCTGTGAGCTCCCTCAGTATTCCTGGTGGGTTCCATATGGCCCCACAGACTTGTGTGCATTAAAGTGGAGCAGCAGGTTGCTGTTTCCATTTGAATTACAGGGACTTCATTCTGCTCCTTATTTCTGTCTTCCAGCTCAGGGGGCTGAGTACCCTGAGTATAGCTGGTCCAACTATAAAAGACTGAAGCAAAGGCAGCATTAAGTATTTCAGTCTCTTCCTCATCCTTCGTGGGAATGCTTCCACCCGCACGCAATGAAGGATGGAGAATCTTTATGCTTTCCTTGATAACAGCAAAACTTTTGCCCAACTGACTTGTCAAAAGAAGAAAGGCATCATCACTATGGGACTATAACTATGGCAGAGAATGCCTGAAATGTCTATGGGACATTTCTGCCTTTGACAAAACCTACAACAGAGATGTCAAGGAGGCCTGCCAGAGACAGAACATGTGCACAGCCCCTTCATAGTGAGCTCCTTTCCTTATGTTTTAGCCCACTCCTCACCTTGTTTGCTAAAGCACTTATCAGGTTAGAATTGGAAGAATTATTCCTGCAAAGGCTGCTCTGACACAGACTTCCACAAAACCTTAAAGTAATTTTTATACTTTAGAAAATTGGTATTATGAATGATAGAAAAAAGATGTTCTTGTAGTTTTTGTTAATAAACTTCCTTTGTTCATTTAAAGTTTTAAGCCTGTTTTGCTCTTGTTTTAATCCTTATCTCACAGCAAGAAGTAAGTAAGTTTTCTAGTAATTTTTTAGTTACTGCTTTAAAACCATGACATTTATTTAGTGCATTAGCAGAGAAACGAAATTAACAAATCTAAACTACTACAGATGTGAATTTTGTATCAGGTGTCAGCAAGACACCTATTACTTAAACACTAACAAGGTCCAGTGAGGCTCTGTTAAGCATTCAAAAGAAGAGCACAGGCTGAAGGTAAGGAAGGAAAGAAATGAGACAGGATGGCAAATCTCTTTCAGAATTTCTTTGCTTGGTATCTTTGACAATGAAGTTTAAAATCCCAATAAAGACAGAAAGATTTGAGATCAACATTCATTCTCAATTCTACATCTTAAAACAGGGACAGAGAATGCCCTCATTGAAGATTCAAATTTAGCTCCCTCCTACTTGGACCTTTGTGCCATCTTGTGCACTTCTTATGAAAAAATATTTACATGGGAACTGTCAGCTCAACAAGCAAAGGGAGAGAAAATTTTTATGTCAGAGGAACAAAGCCTGCTGCAAGTTGGTTTTCTTTTTTCCTTATTAACAAATCATTCTGTGGCATGAGTCAGATAATATGGAGTGGGAGGATCACACTCCAGCAGGCTGTGGTAGAGCAGGTGGAGCCGTGGAGACAGCTTGGACATATGCATCATGTGCATTTTCTCTTGAAGGACTTGGAGAAACAAGTGCTACAAAGCTGATTTTGCAAGGGTATCTTGCTGGCTAAACTTGTATTTTAAAACACTGGGATTCCTGAGTTGTTTTCCTCCATCTGCATCAATTAAAGTTTTTCTTTTGTAACTTTTTTTCCAAGATGAGGCAAAAAAGCCACAGATTTCTCTCAGACTATTTGGGAAACTAATTCTGAGAGCAGATGACAGCTGTTTCAATTATAAATCCATAATACTTATGCTTTTTTCTGGACACAGAGCAGATTCAATGGTGTAGAAAGGATATTCCACAAAGGGGACTCATATACTGAAGCTGGATTATTTTTCTTGGCCCTTAATCACTGACTTTTTTCTGGTTCTTCTGCTGTTACACTCCAGGTTAAAGTAGCAGTGTAGTACAGACAAGCAAATTGTCATGTTAGATCTAGACAAAGGTTTTTATAAAGCCCTGTATTCCTCCACACATCAAGAAGCTTTTTAACAGTGCTGAAAGTCCCTGGATTTAATAATCAGTTTTATTCAATTTCCAGGATTATAGATAGCCTGCATCTGTCTGTTTGCCCTCTCAATAATACTGGCATGAATAAACAATAATGACAGTGATCCCAGAGAAGTCACATCAGTGTAAATGAAAACATCAGGTCCACGGTAAGGAGGCCAGCTCTTGCATTAATGTAGCCCCTCAGTGGCTCAGCAAATAATTTAAAATAAATAAATAATGTGAACAAGACACAGTAAATCCAAATTTGAATAATGAGAACTTTAGATGTGCTGTTCTTTGGAATATTATTTATATGAACAAACAGTAGCCCTAGATATTCTCAAACAAGCCCAGCAGGTCTCTAAAGGTTTGTTAGCTGACTGCTTGCCTGAGGGCCACTGGATCTATTACAGTCCTGCTGTAGCTTCCTGCTGAAAAAACTCTTCCTGAGCGTCTCAAATCTGGCACGAGGCTAGATAGTGAGTATGCCAGGAAAACACTGTGGAGACCCCAGTGAGACATTACTTACTGTGCCTAGCTTGGGGTGCCAGACTTCTGACGTCTCAGATTGCATCTCATTTTGAATGTGTGTAAGGAGCTTTTAATCGAGGTGGAGGGAAGTGTCCTCCTTCCATGGCAGACAAGTCAGGCTGGGCACAACTGCAGTACCAAGGGATAAGGTTCCCTCCAGGGGAAAAGTGGTGATGAAATTGGCATGATTGCTAGTGGCTTCCTGTAGGAGAATGAGCTAGTCATTTGGAAAAACAAGCTTGTTAGAGGAAAACAGGAATGACACCAATCTGCTGTAATGAGCAGGCAGTAGAACAGTGCCTCCACATCACGCTCCACTCTGGGTCTGAGCCACACACTGCAGAGGTTGTGGCCTTGCTGGGTGTAAATTAACACAGACTAATGATTTTTCCTCTTTTTAGTGTCCCAAGCTAGTATCAGTCTACAGTGAGAACAACAAATGACAAAAACAATGCAGCAGAACTGAGGGCAGACTAGGAGATTTCCATCAACTGTGCTATATAGGCTTTAATTTGTCAGGGTGAAGGAAATGAAAGACTGGATGCTTTAACCAACTGTTTAGGTCTTGAGGTTAAGCAGTTACTCACCTGGGGCAAGGAGCTCCCAGTTTCCTCCAGACTATGGGCATTTTTAAAAATAATAATAATACTCCAGAGAACCATCTAGCTATGAGAACATTGTCCAGGGAGTAAATTCTTCAGATGATGAAACATTCCTTTTACAGATGAGAACACAGTTGCACAGAAGGATTAAATTACTTACCCCAGTATTATAAAGTAAATCAGTGATAAAATAGAGAAAATAATCAGATGTCCTGATGCCCACTTCTGTACGTAAATCACTAGGATCATCATTTCTTCTGCAAGATCATAATTTCCTTCTTTCATATGCTATCTTGCTTCCAAGAGAAAGATTATTCTACATGCTGCATGGACTAACATTTTTCCAAGTCTAATTCAGAACCTGTCAAGCCATGGAGTTGCTCTTCTATTCCCCTGGGAAATGATTCCAGAGCTTGACAGGGCAAGGACGTATCTCCATGACAGAAAGTTTTCCATAATATTTGCCCTTAAATTTTTCTATTCTCCACTTGTAGTCGTCTAAATATCTTGTCTCTTTCTATAGTATTTATGATCATCAAATACTAGCAGAGCTGCACTTCCCCTTCTCTCTCCCAGATACCACTTAAGGAAGATTAGCTAACTCCTTCAGTAATACCTCTAAAAGCAATTCCTTAAATTCACAAAACAGTTTTAATTTCTTTCCCTAAACTTTCTCCGCTTTTCCAATATTAGACACTTCAGCGTTTCCACAGTGTGTTCTTTGACCTTGACCAAACAAGGTACTTCTTTTCTCTCTGCTGATGGGACAGACTGCAGCAAGATTTTGGGAAAACCGGAGTCTGGAGCAGGAGCTCAGTGATGTCACAAGACCCCTAGAGCTGAGTGATTACTGGAAAGCTCTTGAAGCAATGTTTCTTTTCATCAATTGGAACTGGAAAGAGTGCCAGATCCTACATTAACATGGGGCTAATTTACCCAAAGGTGAGAGGCAGAACTTACTGCTTCCTTCCTGTTCTTTTTACCATTTTAACCCACAGAAAACAGAAGAAACAAATGCTAAATTCCATCATTAAATAATAAAAATGAAATTGTTTGTTTCACTGCTTGGCTAAATCAGCAAAAGACAAACACCAATACCTGAAACCCCTGCGGTTTCTACTGTGGTCACAATGAAGCCTCACAAAAATGCCCATCTCAGCAGAAATATACAACCCTGGGCTGTCACATTAACATAAATTACAGCAGCCAGAAATTATTGCTGCCTCTAATCTCCAAACACTCAGGAGCTGCACTGCGTTCAGCAGAATGACCTGTCCTCCATGATGCATTAGTGTTTGCACTCTCTCTCTCATGCACACACAAAGCCCGTCCTTTTGAAGCACTGAGATTTATGTTTCCTGAAATAAAAAACCCAATACTTTAACTGCTCCTGCCTGGTCCTCTTCCTCCTCCCTAATAAAATCATCAACTCTTAGCTTTTTGAGGACAGTGGGACTTCTACTTTGGGTGAAGATCAAAAAAAAACAAAAACAAAGGGCAACCCAAAGTTTCAATTAGAATCTTGCTACTTTCACCCAAGAAAACAGAGTAACTTCCTTTCACCTCATATTTCTAAACTGGAAGTGATGTGAAATAGTTAGCAAGAATTTACAAAGAACCTGTGTGTAATCATGCTTATACAGTCACATAAAAAAGACAACCTGCTAATCTGGTTTTTGAGTTTATGCTGTCCATCCCTCTGACCCATCCCCTATATCCCATGTCTTCTCTGACTTCTCTTTGCTACTCCTTAAAAACATTACAGCAATGCCTGTGAACAAGTCTGTCTAAAACTAAGCCAGGAGAAACTAATATGCATAAGTTCTTATTCCCACTAAAGGCTGGCTAATTTTAACTTAATAGCTGGCTTTTTGTTTGCTTTTAAAGTGCTATTAGTTGTTCTCAACGAAACTGATGAAAACCAGGCTTAAACCAAAGTGAGTGCTCTGGCTTAACGAGGCTATAGGAAGCAGTATCTTAAACCAGTACAACTGATGGCAGAGGAAACCAAAGACTGAAGGTTTACTGTTGAAAACAGAATGATAAAGGTCTGCCTAAAATAAAAATAATAATAAGTAGAGGTTGAATAGCAATGGAACTGGCAGATTTAATTTTCCCCCAGCTATTTGAAAAGCAGACACAACAGAGAGTTGAAATCAAGTTTCCACTCCAGAAAAAAAGGATAATGTCATGCTGTTTGAGGTCTTGAGTAATTAGAATTTAAAAAAAAAATCTAGCAAACAGCAAAACACACTATAGCTACGCAACTCCTTCAAAAGTCATGTGAGGGCAGAACATATTCTCCAGGCAGAGAGAGTGACAGAAGTTAGGTCTGGCTGAGCTCATGTGTGGTGTGGCCAGGGGTTGTGATGTTTGAGGAGGGATACATACAGGAAGAACTGGTGTTCTGAGATGAACATCTATATTTCATATCTTATTTTGCTTGAGAATGGAGGGCTTTATACAGTTTTTTAAAATAATGAAAATTCATCAAAGCTTTCTGACTCTGTGCAAATAATTTCCTCTTCCTAAAAGGAATAAACTACTACCCCCAAATTTAGACCAACTGTTGTAGTGAAAGAGGCACAGTTTTTAATAGGAATGTGGTAGCAATAAATAACCTGGCACCTAATACTACAATAAGAGCACACTGCTGACGACTGAGGGTTACTACTCTGAAATCATCATAAAATGACAGATTAAATCAGATCTAGCTCTATGCATAATACAACTCTTCCACACATCCAAATGTTATGTTCTAAAAGCCAGACAACAGCAAACACAACTCTCCACAATGCCACCAAGTAACCTGAAGACTCCACACTACCCTTCACTCACTAGGACTGAACAGCCGTCATAAACATAGACAAGCATGTTAATATTAAGGATCACTGCTATTACAAATCTACCAAATAAAATATCAAGAATAAAACAGTTATTAATAACCATACTTAGGACATTTTATTTAGGACTAGATGATAGCAAAGGGCTACAACAGCATGTCAATGGCTATTTGATGCAGACAACCCACACTGCAGAGCCAGGAGAAGCCCCAAAAGCTTGCTTTCAGAGAGAACCTTGCATCTACTCAAAAAGGCCTTTTTAGAGATCAACAGCAACACCAGATTAAATCTGCAACAGAATGAATGACTTTCAACTCTAAATCAGTGTTGAAAGTCTCCCACTCTTCTATTTCAAACTCACCACATGTTCCCACCAAAATAATCAGCTGTGAAAGAGCGAATTATGCCTATATTTAAAGTTCATATTGTTAGGCTTTGGAGCTGTATCCCCTTGATAAAAACAGACACAGTCCTAACATTCCTCAAAGGCACTGCTTATAGGTTGTCTGCAGCCTCATCCATCTGCTTGGAAAATATTTAAAAGGATAGATATCTATGAGACACACTCCATTAAAACACTGCCAGCAAATACTTCAAGCAGTACCTATTTCTCCCCTCATTTATACCTCTCCTTTCATGCCAAGAGACAGCATTTTCAACACTCTGGCCTATCGGGTTATGTCAGAAACATAACCACTGTCCTTGTGTCATCTGTGTCAAAGAGATCTCTTTTTTCTTCCTCTTCTTCCTCAGATCTAAGTTCCTGAGTCTAGAAAGGTTGTCTACTTCTTTTATGGCTCAACTGAGAAATCGATAAATGCTTTCAGCCTTTCCAACTTTATGTTTTTATTTGACAAGAGTGTACAACAACAACGATCTATGTGACACGGTTACAGTGGAATATTCTTAGGTGTACTATCACATTGCTGCAATTGAACAGGATACAATAAAAGAGATTTAAGCTAAGTGTTACCCTGCCTTTGCAATGAAGAATGTTCAAACAGTTAATTAAAGTAACTTACCTAACACAGTATAGTCTGATACAGCATGAAATCTTTCACCAGTTAAGTTTTAAGGTGACACACTCACTCCATGGTAAAAAATCATCCAAGTCCTGGAATAGCTATTTTATTACCATTATTCAAGTACATGTTCCCTGTTTCAACAAGCATACACAGTAGTCCCTCTGTCCTTCTTCCCAACCCATTGTGGGCTCACTTGGAATTGCACAGACCTGTAGTGCCATGCTACAAAAAAGAGAGGTAAGGAGGATGGAGGTACAGGATTCCTGCCAAATGTTGGGATGCTAAATGTTGGGACTGAATTAAGGATCATGATATGATTCTTAAAACTTACATGACTACCATAAAATACTCCTACATACTAAGGAGAGATTAGGAGCCCCCACCTTATTACATTGAAGTTGACAAAAATATTTTTCTTAAATGAGCTCTTAATTTTGTTCATTTCCCTCCACTTAAAGAATAATCCAAAACAAAAAAAAAAAATGCAAATGATTACCAAAAGCTCAAATAAGTAAACAAACAACAGAGATCATACAAACTCATCACAAAAGAGAACAGATGAGCTTCTTGTGAGAAATATTCAAAGAAGCAAGGCTAAACTAATCAAATGATGCCAAATGCAGGTAGACTGGGATGCCCAAAGCACCTTCCTGCCCTGATAATTATATATTTGGATTGCATTGCCATAAATCTGGCCTATAGCAATCTCTTCTCTTAAAAGCAAAAACAAAACCAAAACCTAACAAAAAAAAAAAAAAAAAGAAAAATCAAAGTCAGCTATGGCTCGACAGGTCTGCAGTAAAGCCCAGCCATGTAGAAAATAGAGCAGCAGCTGCACTACAGGATCAAAAAACAGAGTGAGCAAACTCCATCATCAGGCAGAATTATCTTACTGGATTAAAAAAAAATAAAATCAAACAGCAAAAAACACCAAAAAACCCCAAAAAAACACAAAAAAAAAAAAAAGAAAATAAATACACCCACCCTCAACTCCTCAAATGTCTCCCTCAAACCCAAGAGATTTGGGTTTTTAATGTAGGATATCTGCTTATTACCCATTACCTCCCTTACAGGCTTATTTTTTTCAAATGTCTGGCTCTCAATCAGACTTTAGTTCAGCATTTCAGGAGGAAGAAGCAAAAAGTATGCACAAGGCAAGGAAGTCTAACCTAGCAGACTGCCCTTCACAGTCATATTCCATGCAGAAAGCTCTTGGAGGAGTCATCCTGCCAAGCGTGGGAGGAGGGTTGTTCCCACATCCTGTCAGGGCATAACAGCTACACGGCAAGCTCAGGTAAGTACATCACAGCATCAGCAGAGAGCATCCACATCATCTCACAGAAACAGGCTCAAACCATTTCTCTGTGAAGAACTATATTCTTACAGTGGTTAGAAAGTCTAATATTGCTAATACTCATACCTACACGTGAATCCAGAGGCAAAATTTAGATGATAAATTCTCACCTCAAGTGCTTCTCTGAGTATATAAAATAGCTCTCCCCCTAAAAATGTTCAGCCAGCCTTTATCCCTTAAGATAGTGGACATGAGGCAGAGACCTCAGAAATACTTCTGGCTAATGAATTTTGAGGCTCTAGCATACACATGCTGCCCTAGAAGTGCCTTCTTTGCCTTGAAACTGCTGGAACCAAATCCCTGCTTGGGGATTGGTAATTGTTTCCTACAACAAACCTACTTAAAGCCTTAGGAGGAGGAGGAGTGTCCTATTATGCCTGTATGATTTCTGATGGTGTTGTCAGTTGATAGCAAGAAAGTGCAATTCCTGAAATACAATCAGACACCATTCTCCATCAGATGTCACCAAATTACAGCCCTCAGGTGTTATAGGACATGTCGACTAACTTCATGTCCAGAATGAATGCTATGTAGCATCAAGTATCTCTTTATTCATGCATGTTTATGATTTCTAAAAAAAACCCTTCATGCCTCAAGGAAGTATTTACAGGACAGAAATTACAGGAAATTGTGTTAACTGCAGTGTCAGTACATGGGTAGTGTAAATATACATCTAAGTGGTTATCATTCAACAATGGAAAGTGAACATCAGCAAAGACATCTGGAATTCTGGCGCTCCATCAATTCCCTGGCCTTCAGCGAAAGGTTTTTCACTTCTCTCATCTCCTACACATCTTTAGCCTTTTGGGATTGTCAGCCCTGTGCATATACAGGTGAAGGGAAAAACCGCAGAGCCAGCTATAAAGAGCAGAGAGGAAAGGTGGATGTCTTTAAAACATAAAGTGCTGTGGTACCCTTTGATATAACCCTGCACTGCAGAGAGGTCAATTTACCCACAGCAACAGCAGCCAAGGGCAGGGAGCACACCCTTCCACTGAATTTGCTATCATTTCTGAGATGATCACAGCATAAAACAGCACAGATAAATCACGTAGCCGCAGTAAAAGTAGGTACCAAAGCTTGAAACAAACAAACCTCACAGGAGAAACAGAGTAATCCAAGGAATTTTCATTTAATCCCCCCAAGTCATTAACATTTGAGGCATTTCTGTCACTTTGACAATTCTTACTGCAATATACTAAAAGTACATTAAGATTAAGAATAAAAGGATATATAAAAAAACAAATAAACTCTTGAAGAATTATGCTGATACACCACTGAAACACTAAAACACCAAAACAGACTCAAAAGATAGCTCTGGTTTTCTAAGCAGCTCCAGGTAAGCTGAAAGCACAGCTGGACATTCCCTGCTGTAGTGATGCCTGGAGAGGCAGGAGTAGCACCCCCCTTTGGCACTGCACAGCCTTTCCCTCCACAGAACAGAGGGCAGGTGCCTGCTGAGCCAACACATCCCAACAAATCCCCTGGAAACACCGACAGCCAGACTCCATGGGGCCTGCAGGGAGCCAGAACTGCCCTTCCCTGGCCTCTCTCTCTCTCATACTCCAGTACACTTCTACTGAAGAAAAAGCCCACGTTAGCTGCAGATCAGCAAGCTGCAGACTCACCCGAGCAACAGGTAGGGGGATAAATAAGGGAAGTCGACCTGTTGGAGAGCAAGTGGGAAATGGAAAAGATTCACACAAAGCAAAGACAAACAGCAACACGATAAAAAAAGTAGCTGGGATGAATGCAAGTGTCACTCATCTGCAAGAGGCGACAGCACACAAAGAGCTGAAGACTGGGAGCACTCGGCAGTTTAACCAGTCCTCTAAGGATACTGTGACATGCAAACGATGATCTGCCTCTGGGAAAGCAATTTTCTTAATTCCTCCTAAATTCTGTGAAATGGGCACGGGTACATAATGCGGGGGCATTTTACAGATGTACCCTTATGAAGAAACGAGGTATTTTTGCATTTAGAACACCTGCAAGCCAAGGGCTGTCTGTACTGCTTCAAGATGAGCCGCAATGCACGTCTGCAGCTGATCTTCAAAACGGTGCCACTAGGAACTCCCACAGCCACAGCTAAGACACAGCTCAAACAAAACTCAGTCCTTAAAGTCACCTTGTGAGACCCCAGTGTTTACCCAAGAAAATCCAGCTTATAGATGCACTGAAGTTCTCAAAAGAATTAATGGTAGGTGCACAGACCCAAGTTTAAAGAAAAACAGAAAAAGAAAAGAACACATTGCATTGACTTATCTTCTCAATTTCTGAAACTTTGCATCACTTCAGAGATGGTCTGTGGGATATGTTGGAGCCCCACTGACACAGTAGATTTCAAGTAGAAATATCACTAATATAGTGAACAATCCACTGGCATAAAAGAAAATATGTGGCAATAGTGTATGAGCATGTCTCTGGAAGGTCAAAATAATACTTCAGTCTGTGCTGAAGCTCTTATTGCATCTCTTGTTAGAACTATACAAGGGAGTTTGCATAACAAATTTTCTAGAAGAAAAGCCAGCATAGACATAAAAAAATGGTGTTTAATTCACATTAAAATATAATACTACAGACAGAAATGTTAACCTACTTTACCTCTTCTCCAGCAATGAGATGAACAGAGACTTCAAGGTCATCCCTCATCATCATTACAGGTTCACAAAAACAGCACTAGCACGAGCTGTAGATAAGAATTATGTTTTTACCACTGTATCATCTAATTCCTGTAGTTTTCATAGGCGTACCGTGTGATTTGGTTATTTTTGCAACCTTTTTGCATTTGCAGATGTCCTTGCAAATGGTATTTATTAGAGGAATATTCCGGTCTTGAAAAGATGCACATTTCAAATGGCATATTTCACAGATAATGCAAATTTGGATGGGCTCAATGAAATGGAGAAAAGGTGAAAAAGAGGCCAGATTCACCAAGAAATATTTGCTAAAGAAGTTCCTGAAGAGCATGATTTAACCAAAACTTCTCAATTTGTGTAGGCTAAGAAAGAAAAGTAAATATGCAAATGTATTATTAGTTCTGAACCTCAATATTAGTTTTAAGATCTTGGTATCTAGCTTGAAAGTAATCACGTAGAATACCTATATACAGTCCTGTCACGTCTATATTTTTTTGGCCTTTTTTAATATTTGGTCAAAACTTAGATGACTCTAAAATGTCTCCAAGACAAAGGTCTCTCACTGTCATAAACATGAATGATAATACTGTCCATTCACATACCATTTCCAATCCATGGAGATCAAAAACTTTTGAGGATAAACCTTTTAAAGACATATTGAAGTATTTACGCGATGAAGTATTACAAACATCAACCTTTATTTTCACACCTACAGCTGGCAACCTGATATCAGAACTGGGTCTGCAGTCCAGGAATTGTGACCATTTTGACTACTGTCTCATGCCATCTCTCAGCCTTCATCACAGTAGCCACACACCCAACTTCATAGTTCTTACTTCTAAATATTCTCCCAAATTCTTCTCCACACAGCAGCACAAGAAAAACCAATCTAACACTGAAGGAGATATAACAAAATCATCTATGCTGGAGATAGCTGCAAGCAATTTCCAATTATTCCCTGATAGCTTGGCATCTCTTCTTAGTGTCATTTAATGCTATCAGATAATAACTAGTTATTTTTCAGACAAATAGGTGGAATCTAATCCTCCTCTCCTACCTCGGTTTGCGAGACTTTTCTTGTGACTTATCTTCTGAGAATTATCTCTTGAGATTTTCTTCTCCAATGAAACAGGCTAAAAGATATCAGGTTAAGTTCAGAGTTCACCAGGGCACTTGGCGTTCTCTTCACAAAATGTTCTCATGCTGAGTAGGTGGGATATTATGCTGAATAATATTGCTTATGCTGCAATCAGCCTGAAAGGGCCACATTTCCTTGGAGAGGGCAGTCTGGAATTAGCTAGAAATGCAGTAAAACAGAACACCTGATGGACATCAACACAAGCTGCACACCCATCAAAGAAATGGAAAGAAATTACCATGTTAGTCAATACTAATTTTTAGTTCCAAAATTTGCACATGGGAAAAGAAAAGAGTATCTCAGAGGTCCTTCAGTTTTTTCATTGCTCTCTCTCACCAGATATCATTTTAGAAAACAACCAAAACACACTGGCAAGCTGCAACTTCTGGTATGAAAAATATTAACATCTCTCTCCCCAAACACATCATGAAAAGCTTCCCATCACAGGCACTTTAGCTGAGTGTTTATGGTATGCAAAAAATGAAAGAAATTATCTCTCTTCCATTCTAAGGGCACTAGGCCAGGGCAGCACAAAAAGGGAAACTGACATGGCTCTTGATTTATGAGATTTGTTTTAGGAATTATTCTAAGTATTCCTTACCAGATGTTCTAGTCCAACTTCTTCCCCAACATCCTCCATTAAAAAAAAAAAGATAAGATAAATATAAAGCAATTGGAGAAACATCTGAGGATTCATCATATTCTGTAAACATCTCATTTGCAGCATGGTGTTTGTATTTATCTTCTTTTCATCCACCCTGATGTGAGCTGCTTTTGTAGTTCTCCACAGACTTAACGCTAACATCTCGGGGAAAACAAAACCACCTCAGAAGTTATTTCTGAATGTACTGATATAATGCAGGAACATTACTCTCAACCTTTATATTCATTTCAGAGGCAAAACAGAAAGTACATTAAGGCTGGTCTGCATAAAATTTCTCATGAAGCCAGATTTTGGTGTAAGCTAGAAAAAAAGACTTTCTTTGAACTCCATATTGCTTGCATTTGCATTTTGAAACTGAAATTTCCCCTTGAAACTCCCAATATGTTTCTGTTACCTTCAGGGAACAATAAGGGAGCCCTCCTGTGGATAATGCATCAAATTTAAATTCCCATGACCGACAAGGAGACTGTGTAACCTAGGGGATAAAATGGCTCTATTTTAGAGCAAAGAGAGTGAGGTGGTAATCCACTGGAGGCTGTAGTTTAATTTAAATGGCTATTAACTTTGTTCCATTGGGGCAGTTATAGCTTAATTCACACTACTTTTCTGAAGCAAAAGAAATCATATCAAATAAAACATCCAGGCTACAAAAGATATTTTTACAAGACAAAAAAAAACCCAAAAAAACAAAAACCAAAAACACCCAAAAAAAGTGTGACGGTTTTTTATATATATTATGAATGTTAAAATATAATTATTTATGCTTCCAGCTCTTGGAAGGAACCTCATACACGAGGTTTAACTTTAGGGACAATATTCACATGAGGGCATCAACATTTTTCATATTAGTAAAGTTAGGTATTTGCTCAGTCTGGACTCTGTGTTCCTTAGTACATCACTGCTTCCCGCTTCCTCTTTTCTGAAACAAAAATGCTCAGAAAGAGAGAACACCAAAACCAAGTCAACTCTGTTGCCTACAATCAGTTCTTGTGTTCAACTCATCCATTTAAACAGTTTTGTTGGCTTTAAACAGCAGCTCTGCTCTCAAAAGGAGCAAAATGGCCACGTTCCCCATCACAACATACTGTTGTTTACTGTCTGCCACTGGCTTCAAATACTTATTTTAGAAAAACAAATGAAAAACAAGTATTTGGCCCTGCTGGGATTTCAGCACAGAAAATAAATAAATAAATAAATAAAAATATATGGCAAACGCCTCAAGAAGAATTCAAACATCTTCTAAAATTTTGCATAATCTTAAATTTTAGACTGTAGGTGTTGGCTTCCATCACATATAACAGGGCTTACAATTGCTCAGCACCCTTGCAGGATGGAGATTCTGAAGATCACAATTGCTTTGCTTCTGCAGTCCTCAGATTTATGCTTAGCTATCCTATAATATCAATTCCCTTTGCTGAATTCACTTTTGAAGTGGTTGCACACAAAAATGCCAATCACAGTAAAATCTTACAGCTATAGGGACTCCTACTATAGAGGACACTACTGCAGGAATTGCACAGGCAGGTCAATTCACCAGCAGGAAAAACAAAAAGCAGCACTGGAAGTTAACAGAGCACAACATTTTTTTTCACAATTACTCTGGCAAGGAACTGAAGAATATTCAGTGCAATTGAAACTGCAGGGAAAACTTAATAATCACTTGTAGTCCAATTTGTTCACAACACTGAAACTAATGCTCTATCTAAACTTACTACACAGCTTTTGTGGACTGCAAGTAATCAAGGCTTGACTTCTGCCTTCTGTTGAAGGAATTTTATCACAGATTTTTACAAAAGTAGAGATAAAATTCAACAGTCTTTGCTATCATTAGTCCTCTCTATAAACAAAGAACATTCAAGCTAATATTTTCTTGCTTTGCTTTGCTCTCTGAAAAACTGCACCTAGTGGAGTATTTCTCTACCCCAGACGAAAAGCCTGTAAGGAATAAAACAAGAAAATACGTCTGTCTTCTTCCTTAGTCTGCCATCATCTAAGGCCTGATTTCCAAATTCACAGACGTGAGCAGGAAGATTTGCATTTCATTTAATTACATCAAAATCAAATACATAATACATGACAGAGACAAAATATCTGCAAACTCAACGCAAGCAACATTAGAATTTGGTATGTATAGAGTAAGGAAATAATATGATAGACTCAATACCTAGCATGACTGTAAGCATAGAAATTCTGAAAAGTGATCCATCAAAAGAACAGTATCATGCACATGGCAAGAAACAGGGCAATGGACTCAACAGTTCAGATTAGTAGTAACCCCTGTGCAGGAGAAGAAATATCTTCCATGAAAAGATGTTTGAAATCCTAATGCACACTGGTATGCTCAATATTGCCTGCACCAAAATCCACAAGGAGGTTTAAATTAAACTACACAGAAAGATGCTTAAAGAAGGAAAGAAGGAAAAACAAACAAACAAACCCCCCCAAAAACCAAAATACACAGCTACTTGAAGACAAGTAAAACCAGGAAAAAATCCCTAAACAAAACGAAACACCAAGCGAAGAAAGGAAATAGTTTCACTTTGGATAGAAGCTCTGTTAAAATATTAGGAAAGCAAAACAGTGAGAAGATAACCACACTGAATATCTTGATCCAAAAAAAATGTGGGTTTTTCCAGATTTTCACACAATTACACTATTTTGTCATGAGCCAAAAGTCTCAAATATCTCCACTGCACTTAGCAATTTTAGGGAAGAAGCCAGCACAGAATAGAATTCCCAAAACTTTAGAAGTTCTTTCAATATTAAAAAGAAAAACATTCAGTCTTAGGATAACATCTGAAGCCAGCCACATTGCAGCAACTGTGACTCATCAATTCTGACCTAACACAGTATGATACAGGAGAAAAGACTGAGGTAAAAAGGCATGACACCAAACCAGTTTCAAAGATCTTTGTCACCAGAGGCAGATTTCAGTGACCAGTTTTCATAATAACTTCAGCTCCCACCTTTAACTGGAGTATGAGCCAGGGTCACCACAGCCCTGGAGATGAGACAGTAATACACAGGATAAGATGGAGAGGAAAAACAAAATAAAAGAAGATTCATGACAGAATTTGGAATCTTTGCAGCATTTAATACATCTCCTTAAAGATCTTAATTGCCCATCAATCTTCTTCAGTTGGAGAGTGAGAGGTGAACGTGCAATTCTTTAGCTTGGCACAGAGGGCAATCTGGAGTTAGAAGAAAAGAAGAAAAGAAGGGCATGCTCAATCGAAACTGGATTTTCTCTCCTTTTACCATGAGAAGACAAGAAGCTTTTCTTTAGTGCTTGCCACTACAGGAAAATTACTTTGGAACAAATAGCAATGTGGCTTAACAGCATTCTATCTGTAATTCCCTTATTCTATACCAAGAGTTCTTTTGGCAGCTAAGCTTAATCCACTTCTAACCCACACAAAGACATGTTCAGTGCAGGGTGCCCACGCAAGGAATTAGTAGAGAATAAGTATGCTAAAGTAAGAAGACGCAAGCACAAAGTTCTTCATCAACCTTCATTGCGAATGTCACCCTCATGACATTCCTGCCACCAAGGCAGGAGAAAGAATTAGATGGGAATTGCTGCTCTCCACTCGTATAAATGATTTGCTAGTATCAGAGTAAGCCACCTCCAAGCTATCTAGCCATATTCAGACTGGCATATGCAAAACTGGCATAAAACAAGAACACAGTAATGTCTAATCTATGCTACATTTATACGAACTGGACACAATCTTTAATGGCTTTAAGCTGTGCGTGATCTATATGGCTCTAGACAGAACTTTGATATTGCTTACTGCATGTCTTGGTTTTGGCTGGGATACAATTAATTTTCTTCCCAATGTCTATTATAGTCCTGTGTTGTGGATTTAGTATAAGAGTAATGTTAATAACACACTGATGGTTTTAGTATTTATACTACATCAAAGACTTTCCAGCTTCTCGTGCCATGCCAGGGAGAAGGCTGGAGAGGCAGAAGCAGTTAAGAAGGGTCACAGACAGAATAGCTGACTCCAATATAATATTCCATAGCATATGGTGTCATACCATATAAACCAGGGAAAAGCTGGTCAGGGGCCACTGCTCCGGAGCTGGCTGGGCATTGATTGGGGAGTGGTGAGCATTGTGTATCACTTGCTTTGAGTATTCTAATGCTTTTGTTATTGAAATAACAATTATTATCTCTCTTTTGTGTCCTGTTTAATAACTCTCACTTTTAGTCTTTCTTTTCTCCATCCCAGTGGTGGGGCCAGGGAGCGAGTAAGCAGCTGAGTGGTGCTCAGTTGCCAGCTGGGGTTTACCCACGACAGTGAGATGTCATGATGATGTCATGATGTCAATGAACAACTTATTATGTAACAATAACAAGAAAAACCATTGCTACAGTCCAGACTTATCAGATCCAGATTGGAGATTTATGTAGTCGACAAACACTTGACTAGTAGCTATGACCTTGTCTGTATTTTATCCCATAAATTCAAGATTAGTAAAGTCACTAGAGTAGAGATGCCTGTCTGAATCTCCAATTCTCAAAGTCTCCTGTTCTTCAAGTTCATGTTCCTAAAGGTATACCCAAAAAAAAAGGAATTCCCTGTAATACCACTCCCATTCATACCAACAATATTTTGTTCTAAGAGCGGCTTGGAGTCAAGCAGAAAACAAAAAAGACACTAAAAAGCATTCCCAGTTTCTAATTCAGAAGAGTCATATTTTAAACTACAGTCCTTAAAATTAAACTCTGTAAGTCCTTAGAATAGAACGGTAGAATTATGTCCCACTTAAGGTTTGGGAAAACCTAAAATTTCTTCACAGACTTAAATGAACAGTGTCAGGATTAAAATTAAGGACTGTCCCCACATGAGCATGCAGCAACACACACCTTTTTCAGCCATCTTCCCCTAGGTTACTCATGAGACTATCAGAACACGACAGAAAAATGTAGGTTAGATTTCCCTATTATTTTAAGATATGCATGAAGTGAGAGATGAGCGGTATCAACTCAGTGTACTTTCTCTTTACGATCTGTTCTTTCTTGCTCTTATATTTAACGTTTGAATAGTAAAGAATGGAAAAGTCTCCTGCTTCTAAAAATAATGATATTTGAATTCTTTTTCTCTATAAATAAAAAAGGTATTATAGAATCTATGCTTTCTTGAGGTGAAGCATAGGCCAAATTAATTTTTAAAACCAAACTCACATTTTCAATCTAAGCAGCACATTTCACATTTCGGGTCTGGCATCTCAACCATAACATAAAACTTGCACTAGCAAAAGATGAAAAGGAGAAAGCACGCTTGTCTGCCCTGGAACTCTGCTGCCCTTAGGCATGAGCCAGAAATAATCCCAGAGGCAGAATGCAAATGAAATGTCTCGTCAGCGTGCGAGCCTTAATGCATTTTACCTTAAACATTTACATTAACAGATGGTCCCCTGCAGTCCCATAAACTCACTCCTGAGTTCATTTCCATCTCACTCTAGGCCCCATTTGTCACTGGTCAGACAGAAGAATGTTGCAAGGGAGTTGAGCCAGAACAGAGGAATGGGACCAACTGTATGAAATGATTGGTGTCACCTACACTTAAGCATTTGACCGTAGTTACAAAGGGAAAAAAAATTGTATGTAAAAGGAAAATTAATGGATATGGTGATGATCAGATGACCTAGAACTACCAAGATTAAAAAAAAACAAACAACAATAACCCCTCCTCAAACCACTCCCCCCCCCCCAAAAAAATTATAACCATCAAAAAATCCCCCAAAAAAACCAAAACACACCACCACCGAAAATCAAACAAGAAAGCCACTCTGCTCCTTTTGGGAAGGAGGCAAATGCTACTTGTTAAGGTGGAGATGTAGCTGCACACTGTGACAGTGGACTAGGCTGGCTCATGCATTTAAGGAAAAGTGACTGACATCAGGAATGGCATAAGACAGCCAGACTGCTCAGCCCTCACTTGTGGGAGACGTAAAACTCTCCAATCAGTCCCACGCTCTTGTACAAGACTTTGGCTTTTGCTGAATCACTAAATTCTTAGCTCTGTCACAGAAAGTGATATTGGTTTAACCAGGGGAAGTGTAGAATTAAACCCTGCCATGGCAGGTAGAAAGATACCAGCTCTTGAGCCACAGCTCATCTGTGGCTTGGGTGGGTTATAGCAAGGAAATAAATTTTCATTTGTCAGTGTTATTTTTATCTTGGCCAAAAGACAAAAATAAATTGTTGGAACAGAGATACCTGCCAAAACAAAACTCTCAAGTACAAGAAGAAAAACCATAAATTAGTCTAGTTGAACTCCATGAGGGATAAGAATACAAAGGGATAAAAACTGGTGACAAGGTGACACTTCTTTATTCAGGACCTGAAGCATACAAGCAAGAGAGTTTGATCTATCTTCTCACCAGTCTTGCGCAGATGCCATAGGTGCTCAGACTGTCCCTAACATATAACACACTGAGTTATCTCAAAACATTTCTCTGAAGCACAAAAGTATCAACTCTATTTTTCAAACTGAATTACATCAGAGATAAAGAAAATTGTCACTCCACAAAGAATATCCATAGTCAAAAAGAAAAATTAACTGAATCCCTCAAATTTCCAGTTAATGTCATAATCATTCAACTCTGCCCAGACCATGCAACTGTTATTTCTCCCTATACAAGCAGGAAAAAAGTACTGGGATCTAGAACTATGGCCTAAGCTGCTTTGCTGTGATGGTAAGAAAAAAACACTGCCAATCCATTTTTTCACCTGAGAAAGGATGCCTTTGTTTATTAAATGAAAAGCTCACTTTACTTCTCTAAATTGCTTCAGGAGCTAGAATATGCTACACTTCACATTGCTTCCATGGATTTGATACTGTAAATTTAAAGACTTATATTTGAGAATTAATGACAGTGTTCTACAGTAAAGATCAATCTTCATAAGAAAATCCCATTGTGTCAGGTTCCTAAAATATATTGTTTTCTTTAAATCAGAGGAAGTTTTCCTACTCCTACAGTCTATATTGAGTTTTTCAGCCTGAGTCAAAATGTGAGACAATTGTGAGAAATACTGTTTTCCATTCATCAGCAACTTGCACACAGGTTCTTTAGCTGCAGTTCACTATTGCCCAATGACTTCACAGATCATGAGCTTCCAGATACTCCGGAACAGGATTTTCCTGAGCAAAATTAAAGAACATATTCCTAAAGATGTGATTTCTTTTTTTTTAACATCTCACACTTCAGAAGGCATTCAGAAATTTGTCATGCTCCCTCTATTTTAGTGGCTAGGTAGAAGCCGAGCTTCATAAAACACAGAGACAGAAAAACTACATTCTCCAAAAGTCTTGCATTCATGACACTCACACATTCTTTTCTTTCTCTAGAGTTCAACAGCATCTGCCTTGAAGGTAGCCTCTACCCCTAAAATGAGTCAGCAGTATTCATGATAACCCACAATTTCTAATTTTCCCATTATCTGTCTAGCTGAAAACCCTGCTGGTACCTGGCAATGAAAGTGAGTCATAGCAGAAAGGGTACAGGCATCACGCTCAAGGCAAATGCCTCCAGCTCCCTCCTTGAAAACTTAGGCCACTTCCAAGTGGAATTAAGGGACTGTGTCAGTAGGGGAAGAACAGCCTTGTGGAGATGGCCAGCTATAGAAGAAACACCTATATCTTTAACATCATTGTTAACTAGTTAGAAATATCAGTTCACTTGAACAAAAACTGGCTGTGACCCGTATTTTAAGCATGTTCAAGTAATCAGTCAATAATTAGGGCTCTTTGCCAGAAGTCTCTCTCATTTTTGCCATCTCTGGGGCTGAAATACATTTTTTTTTTTTCACCTTTCAGCTTGTACATAATTAGGAAACAGGAAATGTAGCAGTGAGACTGGTTCTTCAAAGATGTGATAACAAAAGAAGTCTGAATGACAATGAGAGGGACAGCTGTACCATTTTGGCCAAAAAGTTACACTGCAACAACATTCTCCTCCAGCAGTTAAAATGCAAGCCTGACTGTTGCTGCATTGAGGGGCTTGCAGTGAGAGGGAATTTCAGACACCACCTTATCCCAAAGGCAGCCCTCAGAACTTCTGTAATCTCAAAGCCAGCATGGTCACTGTGAAATCCGGTCTGCTTGCAGAAAAAAGCTCTGCCTTCACATCACGTTCTCCTTTTCCTCCTTGTTGCTCCTTGCACTGTCAAAGCAGCTGGGGAAAGAGCACGTCCTCATGGCTGCAATATTCGCTACTTTATATTTGTTAATATAATCACATTTTGGTCTTCTGCTTTAGAAAATCAGAATACAACCTACCTGTAGTTTTTGCAAACTATGTTTCCTAAACAGACATGCTGATCATCTTCAAGAAGCCAGACTTTTCCAATAGGATACCACAGTGCACACCCACTTATTGTGGCCTGCACAGGAGGATTTTTACAGATATCACAGTACATGCTGCAGTGCCCAGAGTAATGGCAACCACACATGTATAGGGTATTTATACACCTCTAGAAAACACCCATACAGCACTGCTTTAAGCTGCATTTGTGTATATCCTGAGTGAGTACAGATGACTTCTACAGGAGCAGCAGTACTCATAGCTCTTCCTGGGGGAAAGGGCTTCCTATCAATGAACAGGTAAGCTGTCTCCATTGGCAATTGCTGGGTTTTGTAATGGTGACTACAGCACATTTCCCATAGAATAAAGCCATCCCCATGTGATATTACCACAAGGAATTCAAGTCCTAGAACAAATGTTTGAGTACAGGTCTAATACTTGCAGGACATTTTTGCATACCCAGCTCTCATTTTTATGTCACTGACTCAACTGTAAAGGAAAGAAATCTCCACTCAGTGCTACTGGATGAGATCACAATAGCAAGTATTTAATTTTCACCAAGGCAAATTTTTACTCATTAATCTCTTCTGTTCTTTCAGTGAGTGGTGATTTAAGTGAGCTGCATTTATAGCACTGACTCTGAGACGGGAGAGAGTGCCCAGTGAGAGAGGACCGCAAGTGATGGGTCCCAAGGGAGCTAAAACACAGATGTCATAAAAAACCATTTCAGAAATTTTACACAAAGGCACAGCTGTGCAGTGGGAAGCAAAACAGGTGGCACTGGCATCAGAGGCTGGCAGAGCGTGGAAATAAACACACTGCCTCGTGTTACAGTACAACATTACCACAAGATACTATCAAAAAGGACCCCTTAAAAAAGGCCTCTTAAAAAAGACCTCTCTCTACTGCCTCTGGAGAAGTTGCTGAGGTGAAACAGCCCTCTTCAAACAAAGCATCCTCAGAGCACAGAGTGCATTTGTCCTCGATCTGTGAATTTACACAAACTACCAAAGACTTGTGAAGTCAGCTGGAGTTAAGAGCCCCTCAGCAATATACTAAATCAGTTCCACACTCACCCTGGAGTTGTCTACTTAGAAGCAGCTGTTTTTCTACTGCTTTTGTTCAGCTTTGCACCCTGAGGTTGAACAGGCCAGTTATCCTTCTCACTCAGTGTCAGGTCAAGAGACAGCAATTGAAGCAGCATAGGACCCAGGAGTCATCCCATTGCCACTTGCTGGTCTGCCCACCAGACCACGCTGCTTCATTTCCCTCTAATCTGCTATTTCATAGACAAATTCTCTCTGTTCAACAGATTTTGAAGAGTTGACCAGCTCTCTCCTCAGTGGTTAGACCAGATTTAAGGTCAGTGTGATCCTAGCAGGATGCAAGCTTGTGCAATTTACTGCTATAAATCAACTGCCTTGATTCAGGTTTTGGAGGCTGGAGCAACTCCATCTGAAGCAGTGGGGAGCTCACACAGTTCACTGACATCTGACACCTTGCAATGTTTTAAATATTCTGAAAAGCAATCCCAATAAAAATGACAGTGTAGAGCTCCTTTTTTATTCTGTGATGCCAGATCAAATTTTCTGAACAGACACTGAAAAACTGAATGTAGCCATGCCCACCACACTGCTTCATGTCACCACCCACAACAGATATCCTGGCTTAGGAACCAGCTATTGGTGCAATCATGATAAACACACTGGAGGGCCCACTATGTCCCTTGCTTTCCAAAGGCTCTAAATCTAATATTTTTGAGAAAGATATAAATATCACCAAAATAGTTAGTTTGGGACCAGGTTTATGTCATCTGTGCTTGTTTTCACAAGTGAATTTTATTATTTTTAACTACAAAAATAAAAATTAAAAAAGGAGTAATAGTATATATTTACATCTCACTGTTCATCTATAGAAAGGATATATTTGTATGCCTAGCTGCTTCACAAAATCACTGAAGAAGATGTCAAGTTAATCATAATTGAGACACCAGAAAAATGCAATGTTACCATAAGAACATTAAAGCAGCTTGTTAAAAATGGAAAGTGTATAGAATTACTTTCAACATCAGGCATTTCAAACCCTTCAGTCTTTCCTCTGATACTTGTTTGCATTTGTATTGTTTGAAGGAACATGCCAGGATTTATTACAACTAGAAAATTGCACGATGCTATTACTCTTCCAAATATTTATATATTTTGACAAAGAGGATCTTCTTCCACAGTATTTCCAATGACTCTAAGGTATCCAAGTAGTACAAGATGCCAAGTACAATCCGAGAGATTAGAGGCACCAAAGTTCAAAACATCACACTTACAAAGAAAATAATAACCTAGCTGGTTGAAACAAAATTTTAAAAGGGAGTTAAGGATAACTAGAGATCACCACAGAAGTAGTTTTAAAAAATGAAAAAGCTTCTCCTGTTCCATGGGTCAACTCCAGTAACAGTCTCCAGCTGGAACTTGGCTTGCCTGACTGCTGGAACTCTTGCCAGCCCAGATTCACTGTGATACCTCCTTTGACGCCCACACTGAAGCTGCAAGTTTTGCTGTTCTCAAACATCAGGCATGGGAAACAACCAAAGAATTTTTTAAAATTACTAGTAATTTACTCTACTGCAATTTTCCTTTAACAGCTTAAGCAAGGGGAAAATAAAAAATCCAGCTTGATGCCAAGGAGCCCTGCACTCCTCAAAAGTAGGTCTCAAAAGACCACGAAGGCTAGAAAGATAATCTTGCAAAGAAAGCATGGCTTTAAGACAGCACCACAGTATTGAGCCCAGTTTTTCAACAGATTCTTTGAAATACTGTAAAAAGATATTCAAGCATCTTGGGAGAAATCTAATGATTTAGTTTTTATTTATCTAGAAAGATAATTATGGTTATATGAAAAGTCATTGAACACACAAATGCCTTTAGTATCAATGGGAAGCCAAATATCTCATTGTGACTGCAGGGGTAAAAAGACAAATGAATCAAGCTTCTTACTTGTGCATAAATTCAAATTCCCCACATGTGAAAATCCTGTCCCTGCATTTTCAGGAGAAAGTATGGAAAAATAAATAATACTGGATAA
Source organism: Parus major (assembly GCF_001522545.3). Classification (NCBI taxonomy): domain Eukaryota; kingdom Metazoa; phylum Chordata; class Aves; order Passeriformes; family Paridae; genus Parus; species Parus major. The sequence goes on along the minus strand of NC_031774.1, from coordinate 41,125,971 downwards.
TAGCTAATTCTTCTCAGCCTACTATTGTTTTGGCTCAGTTCCTGCTACAAATGATTTTAACTCATTTAGCTAATTGTGGCCACAACCCCATCTGCATCCAAAGATGCCTGGTTCTACTAATTTTTACATCTCAAAGCACTGCATCTTCCTGCACCCATTAGACTGAGCCCTGGCTATTGATGAATCCTTAGCAAAAAACTACTGCAGCCCTGTTTGGCCATAGGCAAATAATATCAGATTCCCCAATTACTTTTTCCTTTTTTTTTTTTTTTTTCACTTCCCTTTTTTTTTTCTCTTTTTTTAAACTCATTAATTAATTAATTAAGCACCTGGCAGGCCCAAGGCCCTCCCCACAACCTCTCTTTTGAGTAACGCGCCAGAGCGCCAAAATGGCTCTTTGCAAATCTAATTGAAACAAAAGAATTGAAACAAAAGCTATTGACCCAGACACATTTGCAAGTAAATCTGGTTGGACCTCAATCAGAGAGCATGTGTTTGACAGCAAATTATGCTTAAGTGCTGCAGCAAGAAAAATTGAAGGACTGAAACACACACCAGCAAGTCTAGCAAATGAGATTCAGAGCAGAAAAGGAGAAGTGCAGGGCTGCTTCTTATTATAGGAATCTAGCACTAAGGAGATTTGTTGCCCTCCAAGAATGCTTGCGCACAGAAAATGATCCTACACTGCTGTGAAAAGGGCAACAACCAGAGACAGGGGCTAAGGGGAAAGTCAACTACATTGCAGGAGACCTGAAAATGTCACCTTGTCTTTTGATTAGGGGTTTTTCAGTCTAAAGCTGAAGATGAAGAAAGCACAGTTTGCAACTGCTGCTCCAAGAAATTATCTTCAGAAAGGCCATGGCAATGCTACAAGTCAGTGTAATGCACCTACCAGCCCTGTTCTCACCCAGATAATAATCTGCCATGTATTACTGAAACAAATACAAGTTCCAGCAGTAGGCAGCTGAATTCCATGTTCTATAACCCCACACAGCACAAGAAACAAGGAAATCCTGAGTGGGAAAGTAAAGTGCTCCTCATACAAGGAGAACCACAACATGTAACAATCATTGCTTGCTACAATTCAACAGAAACAAAAACATTATGTCACGGAACAACCTGGAGGCCAGAAAAACATACGAATGTTCTCAGGGGAAAAATTAATCAAAAAAAAACCAAACCCACAAAACAACATCTTCATTCCCACCACAAAGGGGTTAAGAAAGCGCATCATTTTTATTTAACTATGCTCATTTGGGTGTGATATTTATCAAAATAACTATGCCAATATAAACCCTAATTTAAACACAATTCTGTATGTTGGCACAGTAATCATGGCAAAGACCAGGATCTCTGACTCTCTTCTAAAACTGTGCTCTGCACTTGAAGTATTCATGTCTTTTCCTTTTTATCCACTTTATATCATGGTGAAAAATCATGGTTCATAACAGATTAACTAGAAGTGGAAAACAGTTTGCAACACTTTTCTCTTGAGACTAGAAAAATAACCTTCCCCCTCAAGGTTTAAATGAACTTCATGAATGGACAACCAAACCTCATAGGCTGGCATGTCCCAAGGAACTTTACAGACATAAATCCTCCAATCAAGCCCTCTTAGAAATCTGTGTATTATTCTCTGCTGCTGTCAGCTGGGTTCCCACTGAACAAGGCAGGCGGCCTCACAGATCAGCGGGCAAGTTGTGCCTCTGATGTGTTTGACTGTCACATTCATAAACACAACAAGCTATGCCAGCAGCAATAGCAAGGCAGCATGGTGGGGGATTCAATACAGTTCACAAGCTGCAGTGCACAACATTCATCAGTGCAAACAAACTCAGTCCACAGCTCTCCAAGCTGGCTTTCACAGCAGGGGCAGACAGCTGCCACTGCTGCGCTGTGCTGCTCACTCCCCAAACCCTGGATCCCCAACACAGGCACTATTCTCCTGTCACTGTGACCTACCAGAACTCGTGGCTACAGCCTAACAAACACTGACCCCTCAGGATGCTTTTAGAAGCATCTCAGAGAGATGTTCCACCTCTCTCTTAGGGTGAATTGGGTGCCAAGCCTTTCTCTGAAAAAGGACAACCACACAAGCTACATCAAATGCCTCAGACAATTATATATCAGGTCCAAGTATCCTGGTACCTGAACCCAGAAAAGATCATTGTCTATCAGGCCATGAAGTCCATCCACATACCACCTCCTCCTAGCACATGAGTGCATATGAAGATAAGTGTTTTTTAAAAAATATAGTAAAAAAACATTACTGTGATTCTTCAATACCAAACAATTTTTAAAAATGCGTGTTTAGGAACATTTCTCTCTCCTCTCCTTGAAATGCTATTACTGAGATGAAATTGGAGTATTTAATAGCACATTCAATTGTGAAAGAGAGAGCAATGAAAGGATTCTATATTCAAATTTTAAAATAGAAACTCAGGAAAGTAAAATCTTATTATATAACCCATAGTTTGAAAGGGTAAAATATTGCTCTGGCCAATAAATCTCCAAGAATTTCATCCATCCCTGGAGATGAGACTCTTAGTTTCATGCTTAATAAAGAATTACACCACCAGTCCCTGGTACCCTTGGCTTCATGCTGTGTCCTAGGTCAGAGCTAATGGGATGCAGACTGCTACCTACTGCATTGCTCCAGCTCTTGGACTCTCCAGACATCAGCAAAGATAAGAACCCAATGGATGGCAGCTGGGGACTCTGAGCTTTGAAGGGAAGGAAAGCAAAAAGAAAATAAAAAAGGAATTGAAAAGAGAAAACTACGTTGGGTACCTTGACAGATATTGACAAGAATAGAAACAATAAAAAAGTCCCTGCTGTGAAAAACTCGTCAAGTAGGGGATGATGCATACCATGCAGACCTCATGCAGTGCTCTCCCTCAAAGATGTCACCCTTCTCGTCAGCTTTACTACTGTAATATTCCTCCAGGAGAGGAGAGCTTAGCTGACACCCTGCCAGTCCTCCCAATGACTGCTGACAGCCTCAGGGTACATACGGATGGGAAACTGATGCCTGCATTCAAAGGCTGCTGTCAAACCCAGATAATAACCCGTGCTGCAAGGCAGCATTGCCTAAGCATGTGTAAATACCTACAGCATCCATACGTACACACACACATTTACATATCCTCGGCTGTATCCACAGTGATGAGAGGGAGACAGAGCTGGGTCTGCACGATTCAAGCAAGCCTGGGGTGGTGTTGTGAGGCACAATGTGAGCTTATCCACATGACAGCTGCACTAATTCCTTTGATCTGCAGTGACTGGGTTGCCTCATTGCTATGTTATATAATAATATAAATTAAGATCATCTACAGTAAACAATAATATAGCATGAAATACAGTCAGTGTTTGTTCAGTGGACATTACCAGGACAGACCCAGAAATAGCACAGCACCTGGAGAGAGAAAATACTGCCCTGAGGTTTTGACATGAAATTACTGAGCAGGACCTACTGGATGCTCCTTGTCCCTCATCCTCAGAGTCTGATCGTCTTGCCTCAGTTTTGGCCACACTGCAGAGCAGCAAACTCTGAGCCTATGCCATTCTCCCCTCACCTCAAAGCTGTAAGGTACCAGTAACCTATGGAGATTTGACTCCAGTCAAACTGCAGTATTGGTTTCCCACCTGAGTGAACCCAAATGGGCACCTTACTACCTGCCACACCTTGCCTGCATTAACTAACTCCTAAGGATGTAACAAAAACACTACCCTGTATTCCCAGTGCCTATTTGACTAATAGCAGTAAGAAAACTCAAGGGAAAATGCAATATGCCATTAAATTAGTTAATGTTCTATACACATAATTCTTTTAAAGTTTGCAGGAGTGGATTTCATTTGTTTGAATTCTTGGCAATGTCCCATTCTTTAACACATGCCAGTGGCAAAGATAATGGCTGCTAGCTTTGAGGAGTGCATTAGTTGACACTGCAATACTAAAAGTATTCCTAAATTTTTAATTTCATTCCATCTTCTTTTTTTTGTTTTGTTTTTATTGAAGAAACAGAAAAATAATAAAATACTTAAACCCTCCACAATCCAAACATGATTTTTTTTTTTTCTTATAAAGGAATCCACAGGAATTCATGTGCTTTGTTACTGCCCAGGGCATTGTGGAAGCTGATAACCAAATTGCCAATTTATGGGCTACCCAGCCTTAACCCACCTAGGCAGCCATGTATTTCATAGAGTACAGATCTAATTAAATCACTTGGACTGTAATTTGGTCAGATAATGGTTTACCAAATATGAAAATCTGCCCACCTCCACAACAAAATATAAAGCAATACTTAGGTTTAAAAAATGTGACAACAGTCAACATCATTTGATGGAGGGTTTTCCTTCTACTCTTTCTCTTTATTGCACCATCTGGGTTACCAGGACTCAACCTACAATAATAATTCACTTTATCCTGTTCCCAAAGCAAACCACAAAAAAAAAAATCAGACCATGACTTACTGAGGCCCTATGATTTACAGGCAAGCAGCTCTGATTCAGTCCAGAGTCAAGGAGATTAATAAGAAACCAGAACTATCACCAAAAGTTAAGTGCTTTCAGCATGCCACAGCACTGATTACAGAGGAAAGCGTTTCTCAAAGAGTATGTGGAGCAGTCACCTTTCCCAGCACTGACTGTGTGCCATTTCTCAGGTCATGACAAAGAACTCTCTAAAACAGAAGAAATCAGACCCCTCCTTATAAGGCTGCCTAAGTAAAACAGCATTTTTTTTGTCAAAAATCAGCCACATACCAAAGGAAATCTTCCTAAAGAGAAAGAAATCAGAAATTTCACATTAAAGTTGCTGTGGTCTGGATGATGGATATGAGGTGCACAGTAAGGCCTTGTCAGTCAACACCACCATGTGGGCACAAACTTTTAGTTCCTGCTACAGCAGAAGACAAATCTGGAGAAACATGCTGTGACAGCTAAACAACACTGGCTTTTAGAGCAACACCTTTTAAAATATGACCTGCTGGCTACACTTCTTCTGATGCAGCCCAGAATACATCTGGCTTTCTGGGCTGTGAGAGTGCCTTGCTGGCTCATGTTGAGTTTCTGATCCTCCAACACACCAAAATCCTTCTCTCTCAGTCCATTTACCCAGCCTGCATTTCTGCTTGGGATTGCCCCAGCCCAGACACAAACCTTGCACTTGGTCTTGCTGAATACCACAAGGTTTGCACAGGCCCACCTCTCCAGCCTGTTCAAGTCCCTCTGGACTATATCCCTTCCCTCATGCATGTCAACTGCTCTTCTTAACTTGGTGTTGTCTACAAACTTGCTGAAAATGCAGTCAATCCCCACTGTCCATGGCACCAACAAAAACGCCAAAAATGCCCAGTCCCAATAATGACCGCTGTGGAGCATCGCTCATCACTGGTCTCCACTCGGGCATGGAGCCATTGAGCACAACCCTTTGAGTGCTACCATTCAGACAATTCCTTATCCACCAAGTGCTCCAAGTCAAATCCACGTCTCTCCAGTTTAGAAGCAAGGGTGCCACTTGGAACAGTGTCAAGTGCTTTGCACTGGTCCACGTAGATGACATTAGTGGCTCTTCCCTTATCAATCAATATGCCAACCCTGGTATTAGAAGGCCATCAAACTTGTCAGGCTCCAGTGGCATAGTATAAATATTTACCATAAGAAAAGCACATGATTCCTCATCTCTTGGCTTCCAGGGCTCCTTAAAAAACACCTTGTACACCTCTATAAGACATGTCAAAATGTTAAACAAGCACAAAGCACATTACAGACACAGAGAGGGGTTAAGTGGCTTACCAGAATTTTCAATGTTTCTATTATTTCTAACAAAGCTGCTTTCTTAAGCAGAGGCTCTAGATAGCAAAGAAGTTTCTGAATTGAGCTGGAGGAAAAGACAGTTCCAGACGTCCAGGAAAGCCTGGAGTAAATGATAAAGCTACAGTTTATCAAAAGATTCAGAGATATCACCCATATAATATTTATAATCAAGACACATTTATATTCAATAAACATATTGTCTGAACATGTATTCAGAGACCAAGGAAAGGATGAAGAAACTAAAAAAAAAACAGTCTTCTCACTAATTTTTTTAGAGGAATTGCTCAGCATCCCAAAAAGGAATGTGACAATGCAGGCTAAATAACAGCCAGGACTGTAAGTGAAAGACTGCAAAGCAGCTGTAAAGGGACTGTGTTAAGCAGAGACTTTGCTGCTTAGTCAGGATACTGATGCTAATGAGTAATGGTCTAAAGAATCACCAAGAACAATATACAGTTCCATTCTAAGGAAAAGCATACCGTAACTTCATGGGTAGGCTTGGCCTCTCCTCCCAAGCAGCTAGCAAAAAGGCAGGAGGAAATGGGCTCAAGTTGCACCAGGTTCAGGCTGGAAATCAGGGGGAAATTCTTTATAGAAATGGTGTTCAGGCATTGGAATGGTCTGTCTAGAGAGACAGCGGAGCCATCATCCCTGGAAGTGCTCAAGAATCAACAGGACGTGGTGCTTAGCATTACGGTTTAGTTGACATGGTAGTGTTTGATCAAAGGCTGGACTCACTGAACTTAGAGGTCTTTTCCAGCCTTAATGATTCTATGATTACTTACAGGTGCACTGGATTTAATAACACCTGTCCCCATGGTGCCTTTGACATCAGGCATCCTTCCCTTCAACTCTGAGGAGACTCACCTTCACTTTACCCTCCACCTCAAAAATAACACAAAATGTAGATGGGATCACAGCCTCTACCAAAAAGCTGATGCCTCTCCACAAAGCACAGTCAATATTCTTCAGAGCTTGCTCACCAAAGAGCTGACCCTGCCCAACCCTGCACAGGGGGGATCTTTGACTGCATGATCTAGCTATGCCACTAGAAAGAGGTATTACTGTCACATCCATTTACCTTTGCTAGCTCCTGGCAGCACTGGTAAGCTGTCAAGAAAAGAAATGAGCTAATGTTCACCAGCAGACCCTTGCCCGCTTCTGCTCTCTGGACATGACAAGCCCTGTCATTTCTCATATGTGAAAAATCGGAGTAATAATGCCTCTCCCCTCCAGGATGATATAATGGTGTCTGCACAAATAGAGAAGAGCAGCAGAAACTCTGGCATTCAGTACAGTTCACAGTACACAGATATCAAGAAAAACAACAAATACAAGAAGAAAGCATTTTTTTTTATGCCATCTTTGTTTGAAAGAGGATTTCATACATGGGAAATTGGCTCACACTGCTGTTGAAGAAAAATCCATTGAAGCTGGTTCCTTACTGTTGGTCCTTTCAACAGCTCTGCCTCTACAAGTCAGAGCTGCCACATTTGGCACTTTTTTGTTTTCTCCAACTATGATCCTGGTAGAGGGATCTGGAGCTCACACTGCCTGTAATGCAGACCTTTCCCTACGGTTAGAGCTGCGCAGGCTACAGGCAAAGACTGCTACTGCCACTCAGTGCTGATCATTTCAACCAGCTGAGGAAAGCAGAAAGCAATGTGGAAGGTTAAGACTGCAAAGGTCAACTCTTCCTTCCCCCTTGCCAACAAGGCTTTTCCATGTGAAAACCCATTACCAAATTTATGCACTCGTATAGTTCAAATCCTCTCAGAGACCCCTACACACACAAACATTTAAGGAGTCAGACATTGTGCAGGACAAGCTGTATTTCCATTCAGAGATCAAAGCTGCAGAGGACCTCTTTTCCTACTTGTGTTCCCCCTATCCATCAATCACCTCTCACCTTGACCAGTTAAGAGTACAGATGAATCCCATCTCTTGGCAAGTTCATCAAGAGTATCACACAAATAATATGAATGGCATTGAGTATCGCTAAAGAGAAGCCCACCAGCAGCTGCCATAAGAAGATGCAGAGAGTGTTTAGCCAAAATTATCTCAAGTGCTTATGAACTACTTCTTGTCACTGCTGGTTACAGAGAACCTTGTTCCTTGAGGATTCACTTTTTACACTCCAGTGCACAGGCCATTTCAAACAGACCCCACAAGAGGAACTGTGATGTACTGAACAAATTGTGCAAAATCTCTGAATGGCTCTGATGTGCAAGAAAACGATTGCACTAAGTGAGCTTCAGCTGCCCCAGAAATGTGTAAATGTATGTATGTGTATACATACTTACAGGAAAAAAATATAAATTTAAACACTAGGCACACCAATTTAAGAAAATGTGATGTAGTGTGTTGCATAACTCAAAGCAAACAAGGGTAGTTTTTCAAAAGAGAATTCTATTCTTGTCTTGATCCAGAATCCATACCACAGGATTAAAAAAACACCACAATAACAGAAAACCCCAAACCCTAATAAAACATTTGTCTGACTGAACATGAAGGAAATATTTTCTCACCATGTACCAAAATATGCAAAGACAAGGCATGTCAAAGTTCACCTATGCTGTCACCTCTTCCTCTGCTACACATTGTATACAAATGGTTGCCCTCGAGGGTGTCATTTAATTCTGCTCATTTCAGAATTAGCACAGTTGCTATTACAGCAAGGCCATTTTCCCTGCAAGAATTCATAAAATTTGAAGTCCAGAAGTTTATCTGGGTTCTTAAACTGGCAACAGGACTTACACACATAAAAAAAAAGGAGAGAAACAGGTTTGAAAAACAGGAAAAAATTCAGAAGGACAGAAGGACTGGTGAACAGACAGTGGTCAGCAGACAGACATCAGCAAAAAAGAGAGGAAGAGAGAGATAAAAAAGGAAGGAGAGAGATGAAAGAAAGAACAAAAGTGCATTTTATTACAATATTACAAGCCCTCTGATTGCTCTAATTACACCTAAAGGAAAACACAACTTGCCTGCTAGTAGCAAGTGCATGAATAATTAACTGGAAAGGAAGGAAGGCAGCAAAGCTGCAAAAAGCCCAAACAATCTTTGGGCAGGTTCTCTGTAAAGCAGGAAAGCATTTAGTGCCTAGTGTGTGGTGGCATTTTTTTTTCCATTTTCCTCCCTTCCTGTCTGTCAGCTGAGCTTTTCTCCTCCTCCTCCTCCTCCTCCTCCATCATTCTTGGCCTGTGGTAAGCTAATCTTGTGATGCCTTTTTTTTTTTTTTTTTAATAAGAGCAACAGCTCAATAGTAGCAGTCCCTAAGGTGTACAGTAAAATCTGAGGCTTCAGTAGCCATATTAAGACTCTTTAAATGTAATAGTGCCCCCTCTCACAGCTCTTCTAAACAAAAATAGTTTGGGCCCCAATGTCTTAACCCACCTCCAATCTTCTTAAGGATTTATACAAGCAGATAGCATAATGACTTGATGCAGAATGATGGTATTCTTTTCCTTTTCTTCCTAAACTGTCCTTTAATTTTGAAAATGTAACCCTAGGAGTTTTTCTTTGGCATACACAGTGAAACTGAAGTGTTAGGCTTTGGCATTTATTGTAAAATACAAACACACCTAACTAACCAACCACATAGGAAAGAGTAGAAAATGGTTTGATCTTGTACAGTAGTGTACACAGTAGACAGATGGGTTCAATGGGACATCTCAGGAATCAAAAGAAATAAATGAAACCAAGGGTGATCATGTAAATATCTTAGATAAACCTTTATGTTCAATATAAACAAAAACTAAACATTACAGGAAATATTAGTAGAATTTTATAAAGGAACTAGAGGGGATAAGGGATGGGTAAACATGTTATTACTGACCACAGAGACAATCTCAGATGATGAAGTATTAACTGTCATTTCATCTATTTTGCTGAAACCTCAAAAAAGAAAGAGAATAATCAATTTCAACAGAAAGTTACTAATAGGACACTGCAAAGGTGTATCTTTCCATCCTGAAGCAATGTCTTTGCTGATCCATAGGAATGAAAACATTTGCTTGCACAATTAATCAAGGAATAAATAAGAAATCTTGACTTAATTTTCTGGCATTACAGAACAATGCTGATATCAATCACTTTATGTCTGTAGTGGGCTAAGTGCTAAATAAAGCTATTTTCAAATTATAGGTATTTACCAAAATAAGCAAACATATTTATTACACAGTAGGCAAGGAGTAGGAAAAGAACAAGAAGTAGGAAAATAAAGATTTAGAAAGAGAGGTGCTTACATCTATTTATTTATTTAATATCTGTAAGTAGATGCTTTTTGGAGAGCAGAAATCCAATTGCTACATGCACCATGATGGATTAGCCCTGGTAAGATGAAATAAATAGCCATTCATCTTACTGCTCACATAGGCACTGGGTGAACCACGTACAGAACTGAAATGAAAAGCCTACAGACAACCTTAACCTGGGGACACATGCAGTATGAACATTTGCAAAACAGCTTTGGTACCAGAGCAAATTCTGAATGCCCTTTTGGAATCTCAAACCAGCCATATCTGAATCAGCCATTCTGTAACTCTCCTCTCTCTCTGTGGATAGTCAAACAGAGAAAAGTATGTACATAGTCATCCATCCTGGAACTACTTGAGGGCTTTCTCTCCACTCAAAGTATCTCAGGAGGTGTGCCCTTCAAAGACCTTTCTTCTACTGCAGCAGTACAACTTGCACACTGCCACCACCAAATGCTGTGGCAGCATTTTGTTCTCCTCACTTTTAAAGTCTCTTCTAAATGTGAAGATTGAAATAAAGAACTTGAAGCAGCAAGTTAATGTATCTAAGTCTCCTCTTACAAACATTTTATAATGCCTTAATAGTTTTACTAATCAGAGGTACGTTGCCCTAAGGAAAAACAAAATTTCTGCGTTTATGGAAAGAGAATTAAGAACAAAATATTAGTCTTGTTGGAATCTGAACTTATGGGTGCAAGATACTTTCCATTTTGATGCTGAGAACCCCGAGTAATGGTCCTCAGTCCAGGGCACCACTTCATCTGCACTTGAAGGAAAGGCATCAGAAAGCCCTGATCTTCAGCATCTCATTTCAGGGCCTTAGAAAAAGTTTAAGGACATCATCATTGCTAGTATTAAAGCAGTGCACAAAAATAGGGATTCAGTTGAACAGAAAGTTGAGAGTATGGACACTGAGCAACTCAGGCATGGCAATATATTTTGTCTCTGGCACAGCCAGAAGTAACTTGCTATTCACCAAGACAGATATTCACTCTCACCTATTGACTCCTGAGACATGCACCAACACCCCATTTCTACTTTCTTCCCCAACAGATGCAATTAAACACCTTCAGGGCAAAACTGTTGTGCTATTTGGTTTCTTCTTTATTTTTTTTTTTATTTTTATTTTTTTCCAAGCACCTTGTCCTCTGTCTCACACTGCTTTTTATTGCTTAGGTGAAAGAAACTTAATGACTTTTCAGCAGTACAGTAATTACAGTCCTGGTGGAGTCTGTAGAGGCAGGAGGTCACTAACACCTGAGCAAATCTGATTCCAAAATTCTACATTCACCTGAAACAGGTAAGAACTGCAGTTGCATCAGGGTATTCATTCTGCACTGCCTTCTGTGAGTGGAAGCATATGTTTCTCTTCCTCATCTGTGTTTGTCAGAAATTCCTCTTTCCCAAACCCCCTGGTCTACAGCACCAGTGATACAGCTGTAGTTGTTCCATCCTCCTCTTTTCCTGGTGAGAGGAGGAACAAAAGGAGCACAGATAATAAGGTCAAGGGCTGAGGGAAAACTGAAGGACTTCAGAGAGAAAACTGTCCTCCCCCTAAGACCACAGAAGTGTTTCAAAGCCACATTAGGAAGCAGTAAGAGACCCTCTTTGAGATGCAGAGCAATCAGAGAGAGAGCCCTGCCTACAAAGAAAATTGGAAATTAAAAGTAGCAACAGAGAAGGTTTCACACAAGTTGTGCACTCAAACAGAAAGAAGTCTGTTTTCTATCTTTCACCTCCAGACCCTGAAAAAGCTGATGGCATCCTAAAGCCACAGCTGTTTCAGCATCCCTCTACAGGAAGAGAAGCACCAGTCCACACATACACACCATGACTCCAGTCTCCTAACAATAAAACCAGCAATCCCAAAGTGATGAAATATCAAATGTTTCCTAACGTATAGTATCCTCATATCCTTCTGTTATCCCCCCTCCTCTGAACAGAGACTTTTTAATCAGAGTGGCATGCATGGTTAGTTGCAAGATATAGATGATTATTCCTATGTGAGCCTCCACTTAGGAGAGATGGTTCTTGATAAGCTTCATTAATATTATTTTAACCCACAGATATAAATTTAGTTGCTCAGAGGGTTTTGGTGTTCATCGGCTTCAGTTCACATATTCACCTAGCAATAATTCTATTAGTGCTTTTCATCACTGAAAGAGAGCTCCCATTAAATAAACTTCATGGACAGTTCCATGAATGTTTAACAAACGGAACAAGCTTCCTCACACTCACAAACCTAAAGATACATGCACAAAAAGCTCCAGCAGATCAATTTCTAAAACTTACCAGCCTCACAATTGAGCATGTGCCCAGCTGTTGCATCCTTGTTAAATGCTCTGATTACATGAGTTTTTGCCCAACAGTAGCTTTGGGCTCCTCCCAGGAGCTAGGAGTTGCTGAACAAACATTAGTGAAGCTCCTGGTAAGGAAATAATTGAAAATGCCAAATCATCATAATCCAGACTTTATGAGTCTGTTCTTGGCCTTTCTCTTTGGCTCAGATGTCCTCTTTAAAGGGAGCCATCTAAAGAGAATCCAGTGGCTATCCCTCCTTCATGTGACAATAATCCCGTCATTCACTTAGTAACTTTCAGTGATTATCCAACATTTTCATGCAGCTTTGTTGTGCAGCCATCACGTACTTATGTCAATGCAGAGGTGGATACATTGCCTGAGTGCAGCTCATACACTGCTTCAGGCCCTCCTCCAGTAAAAGTGCTGGAGCTATTATCATGAGAGCTATTATCAGCATAGACAGCGCTGGTGACCAGCAGCATTCTCCCTCTTCCACTCTGCAGCACCACATCTGTTGTAACACAGGAGCAACATATCAACCCATCCTGTAGCCACTAAAAAATTCAGTGTGATGACCAAAGAGCTCACAGATTTTTCTGGGACCTAAAGCACACCCAGGAGCAACAGTAAAGACACACAGAGCTGCCTCATTAAAAAGAGGGATGATCTCAAGAAATATCAAAGTGCCAGACAGCTGCTAGCAAGCACAAATTGAAGGGTGGTTGGATTGTGCCAGCTGTCTCCAAAGCAGCTGCTTAGGGTAAGGACACAAGTTTCTGATGAAGGCAGCTGGGAGTAGAAAGTGTGGCCCAACAGCCTGACGAGTTAATGCTTTCTGCAGAAATGTTTCCAAGTGTGCAGCTCAGTCTACTGAACAAATAAACAATAATCCATAAGAGAAATAGAGAAGTCTTCAGATCCAAAGGACATGAGGAGGCTACAGTAAATTCTTGCTGTTCAGAGCATTTCTCTGCCAGAAGTTCCATAAAACAATCTGCTCAGGAAAGCTGTTTATGCTCCATCATGTAGCCTTTCCTTAGATTGGATTTCCAACTCGTGACTAGTAAACCCCATTTTTAAGATGTGGAATGCTTATTTAGCACCACATAACCCTACGAGCTGCTAGGGGCCATTATATTCCTTCCCTATACAAAGCACTTGACAAAGAGTTTATAAAAGCATTATCCCCATATTACAGCTATTCAAATTAAAGATCAGATTACTGATACAATATTCAGGGGAGCTGGAAAGGTATAGTGTTCCAGGGACATAGACAGGACACTGAAATTCAAACTATAAAGAGGAAAGAATCTTTCCAACAAGAACATGCAGAACTTTCATTGTCCTTTTTCCTTCAGTGATTCCCAACAAAGTGATGAGAAAAGAGATGCAATCTTATGTGATGGATAACAGAAAGGAAGAAAAAAAGAGGAAGTAAATTGGTATTACTAGGTTATGTAAAGAGTAAATGGGAGTGCTAATAATAAGCAATATGTTCCCAAAATGAGTCTCAGGCTCTGAATGGATCATGGTGCCTTGTTTTGACCTAAATGCTGGAACTAAATTTTTTTTTCACCTCAAATCAAAATTAGAATATGCGTCCTTTTTGGCTCTGGTTTTTTGTTTTGTTTCTTTTTTTAAATCGTGGCAGGTGACAAGACTTCAATCATTGCTTTTACGAACAAAACGACTGCTCAGTGATACGTGGCAAGCCACAGTGGCTGCATTTGACATCCATGGTTCATTCATAATCTGAAGCAGATGAGGAATATATAGTTATAATTTGTGACAATCCCTAACAGTTTTTAAAGGGACACGTACTCTCTAACCCAAACAAATGGAGACGTGTAACACATGTATTTCACTCAAAACTGTTAACTTTAACACAGTACTGTTGGCCATCTCTGTAACAAAGAACTGAAAACAACAAAGTAAAGGCACCGGCCACTGGAGCGATGATTCCATCTCTCATTACTCCCTAGAATATATCATCTCAAAAGCAGACCTACAGACTTCCAAATGCCTCCAGGCTCCTGGAAGCATTCAGAAGATGGCATTTCAACTCTGAAACACATCCAAGCAAGACATGAAAACAAAGCAGGGGGAGAGGGAGGTAAAATTCAGGCAAAATCAAACTTCCAAGTTTCCAGGTTAATCTATGTACACATTAGTCATATGCTAGTCTCTGTGTGCCAGGACATCATGAAACTAGTATCTAAATAAAGTGACAAGAACAGAGACAACATAATGCTGGTGTATCTAATGAAAATTCTTCACTGTTATAAACAGAAAATAAAGGTGTGGAGAAGACGCTGCCACGTAAATCTACCAGTGAATTGCTTTCTCTGCATATGGAGAGCTTTAAAGCTCTCTGAAATTCAAGTGGGTGCAACTTGCCTTCAAATTTGAGGCAGCCCTATTCAGAGGACACATTGTATGACCACCAAATAAAACCCCACTTTTATTCTACCTCAGTCATTAGCCCTTAGTCTTAAATGTAGGCTGAAGGAAACAGCTGCCTTCTACTGCCTGAAAAATTAAAAACCGGCTTTTGGCAAACCAGACAACGTCCATGTTACCCACAGAGATCATCAAATATATTCCATCTTCTGTGCTACCTTTAGTGGGGAAACAAAATCCACATAGCTCAGTTTGACTATTTCAGATTTTATTCCTTGAAGCCCATAAAGATATCTGTATAAAAAAGAGGAGTGCTGTAGCCAGGATTCTGAGTTGCTTATGCTATAAATATGGTAGCCTCACATTTTTTGTGATGCTAGGCAGGCAACAGAAACAAGGACAACCAGTGGAGAAGTCAATCAGACCTGTTCTCTTACAAAATTCCTCTGGACCTGCAATGAATGCAATAGATGTTTTAGCCTCTCTATTGCTTCCCCATTCTCAGTTTGAAACAAGATTCCAAATTCATCCCTAACCACATAGTGCTTAGGGTGGCTAATACTTTTAACAATCCATTTCTCCAGTGTCTTTGAACTGCAGCCCTGACATTTGGCATACCAATTGATTCCACTATCTAGTGTTACCTGCAAACTTAAAGAGAGGGATTATTCTATCCCATCACCTCACTTACTAGTGAATGCATTAAGCAATATCAGCTCCAACACTGACCTCTTGGGAACCACTGCCCTATGCCAAAATATAGGCATTTTGTTTCACCTTACTGAAGGTGAAATGTGGAAAGCCAGTTTTCATGTGGAAGACGTGGGGGTTGGAACTAGGTGATCTATAAGGTCCCTTCCAACCCAAGCTATTCTAACCACCAGTACTGTGATGAAGAAATAAGAAACTTGGCTGACAAGTTGAAACTCATCACACTTTTGCAGGAGAAGAAACAGCGCAGACCAGATCCACTTCATAAGTTTATTAGTTACCGGACACCAATGTCTGTTGTCTCTGACCACACATTCCTAAGAAACTAATAAAGATTTTTCAAAAAAAGCAATGAGGAAATCAAGACTCTGACATAAGCCATTACTTACAGAGTTAATAAAAAGGCCCTACATTATTTATTCCAAGATGTGCAGCAGATGTACTACTTTCTCAACCAACATGAATAGTTTTTTCTTGAAGTGAACGCTTGCCACCATAATATCCTTATTATTCTGAATACATGCTTTGCATTATTTCTACATTTTTCAAAGGATATTAAAATGTAGTTGGAAACATCAGCAATCAAGTGTCCCTGTGAGGTAGATTTGTGCTGTTAGTTGCAATTGATAAAGTGCAGCTACTTCTAGGGTTGAAAACAATACTTTAATTACAGTCTTCACACACAACAAAACCGTGATGTTACATTACACTGTCCATCCAATCCAGAGGCTTATTAAAAAACTCCATTTGTATTTAATTAAAGCAGTTTATAGTTAGACAATGAATCTCCCCACTAACTAATTCTGAATAAATAAGGAAAACAACTAGTTTCAGGATCATCTGGTCATTTACTGCCCTGCCTGTGGATCCTTCATACCGGGAAAGAAATGGGAAGATTTCATCAAGCAGAAGTCTGCAAGTTACAGTTCAAAGGTCTGAAATGAATATGCAGCATCTTTAAAAGAGAAGAGAATGTATCTGATCTGAGTCCTGTACTCGGGACAGTGATAGAACTGGACTGCAGAATGGAGTCTTAGAGCCAAGCCTTAGTTCAGAATATTCTGTGTTTATATATACTATATCTACTATAGGATATGCTGGACAAGCAATTTTGGCAATTTGTGATGCAGTTCTTGTGTATTTACTGTTCACATACAGCAAGTGCTGTGTCTTAATTTTGTTATGTTTCTGCTCTGAAAAAATTTGAAGCAATAAAACATGATTGACATTTTGTCTCCATGCCACAGCACTGTGCCACAGAGCCATGCCACCTGTCACCACTGCTGGCTGCAGGAGACTGAGCCCTCCACTATTTCCCCTGATTATCCATGGCTCACTGGTCAACACCCTCTGCATTTTCAGTTCCACTAGGGATAATCTCCTCTACAATTGTACTGATGGGAAATGACAGATTAGAAGGGTGACCAAATGATTTTCAGTCTGAGCCCTAGCGAGTTGATGCTGGATTGTTCTCAAATCTGCATGCTCTAGGCTTTCCTGGCAGTGTCCTACAAGCCATCTCAACGCTCACACTGCAGGAGATGCCTGCAATTTAAGGATGCTGAGGAATCAACTGAGCCAGAAAAGAATAGTGATCCCCACCCTGCCACTCATTTACAGGAAGAAATAGATAGGAAAGCTATATGAAAGAAAAGGTTGAGGTAACAGGTTTGTCTCAAAAGAAAAAGTTGAAAATTATTTGTCAGCTATCAATGCTTTCAAAAACTACGTCCTTGCTTAAAACATTGGATGCAGCAACAAAGAAATATGACTAGAAAAACAATGTGTCATCTATACCTTGGTGAAAAGAGGGATGGGCCAATCTCCGCTTTCTGGGCCCGTACATGGCAACCGGACTTAGCAAAGTGTCACTTTCTGTTCCCCACCTCAGCTCCCCTGACCACAATTATGAGTTAGAACAGTTAGGAATTTTCCTGCAGCATTACAAATTTATACACACATAAAAGAAAGCTCCTCAGACTGCAGTTGGAGAAGAGCTGTGCACAGCTTTAATGGTTGCAGAGCACTGACTTGACACCCACCTCGAGCGCAAGGACAGCTGTAGCCCACAACTCTCTGCTGTAAAGGGCTGCACAGAAATCTTCTCTTAACATAGAAGGTAGTGACATGAGCTAGCACTGAACAGCTTACTTTCTTTCAAGCCCTAAAGTGATCAAAAGATGTGATGGGCACCACAGAGCATCTAAAAGGAGTGAGAGCCTTTGGGAGCAGCTGGGTGCCAGCCGCTCTGCAGGCACAGCTTGCAGAGCCAGCAGGCTGCCCTTCTGCACAGCCTCCATTCTCAGCCCCTCTCTGTCAGACATCTCACAGCTGGGGGGGAAATGCTGGCTCACACTCACAGGGGACACAATGGCAACACTTAAAAGAAAACAAGGTATTCTGCTTCAGAAAAATGTAATTAAACAATCCTCATGCCAGCCACTTTTTCTCAAGCTCTGCATCCACTGTACAAATGAAAAACAAGAAAGAAAATACCCACCACAGGTTCTCAGCACCTTATTAAGTTTTATGTCCATTAAATTTTACCTCCTGAAAATAAAACAATTTGTCTGTTTTCTGTCTTTTCATAATGCATTTTTATGCCTCTAGGTGTCTGCCTGTTTAGACTCTAGGGGCTGTAAAAAGTATTCTGTACACCATTACCTGAATAAACACCCTATAAATTACAACTGATATTTATCAGCCTCATGGCAATTCCACTACATTAGAAATAGTACAAGACTGTATTTAGATTGATACGATATGGGTAAAAGATTAGCATAGAGAGATGTCTGAAAAAATCCATGTCTGCTATTCTAGACAAAATACATACACATTACTTTAATTAACTTTCCCTGCATTTGGAATTCCACCAGGATACAAAGCTAGCTAGATCACTAAATGCAATCATATTTTCAGCCCAGCCTGATACTTCACCAGAACCATTCAAATCAATTTACCCAACAGAGACATTTGTCCCTGGCCTGTCACTATGGCCTGCATAGAGCCTCCTGCACTTCTTTATCTTCTGGCAGGGCCATCATAAGCAAACGACACAGAGGGTGATGTATGGGAACTCAAATAAGTTATAAATCCTCCATCCCTTCATCAGCCATCAGCCTAAGTGAATTTACTCCAGTCAGCATTGGCAAAGACTCTCTCTGCTCTCAGGAACAAGTCAGCTCTAAGATGACATGTTCTTCAAGGAAAAGCTCCTCTTTGCTTTTGGGAAAAGAAGGCATTGCAAAAGGAGGAATGGCTGCTGCCCTGACAGGTAGTGATATGCCTAAGTATCAGCAAGTCTCTTCCACGTATTCAGATGCTTCTCAAATGTTTAGAAATCAAAACGAAAAATCTGTCTCATAAAAAAAATAAAAATCTAACAGCACAGTTATTCCACTGACCAAACTTCTAAGGCACTACCCTTACTGTAGTAGCACTAGTACTATCAAACCAAAATCTTAAAACAGGCCAACCCACAATACCCAACATCCAGACCCAAAAGAGTGGACAGTCACCTGCACTTCAGGATAAAGAGTAAAAGGACTGGGTTATTTTAAAAACTGAGAGGAGCAGTGAAAGATTGTTGTATTTGATAGCTTGAAATGTATCTTTTCCCATCTTTTAGTTGTGATTTCCGCCCCCCAGCTTCTCTTTCTCCTAACTGTTTACCTGGTGTCAAGTTACCATAGTTACTGAAGTTTCTCTCCTCAGCCCCACGGCGAGAGGCCGGATGGAGTAAAGAGAAGACCCTGATGGCATTTCCAGCTGCTTGAAGTTTCTTTAGCCCAGGAGACCCTTCTTTCCAACACAGAAGTTTGTAACTCTGTTTTTCCTGTCCCAGAATGTCTCTAAACTATGGAAGCTGAGAGGGCATGCTTACCTTGCCTTCCCTTTCTTTCCCCCTGTGTTGCCAGGAAACCAAGCCCCACCTCTCCCCCTCTGCCCCTCTGTGGAGAATACTCCTACATCTTTGTGGGCATTTGAAGAAGTTGGTGTCTGTTATCTCTTATCTTGGTGTGTGTAACCTTGATTTGTAGAAAGTTTGTAAGATGTACTAACTGAGAAAATAATTGGTTCTTTCTCTGATGTTCCCTCCCTCCGAGAAACCCTGTTAAAAGAGACCCCCCAGACCCCAAATCCTTTGTCTCTCGTCTCTTGGATTCCCCTTCACAGAAATAAACCATGGAATGCAAACCAGGGAGAGAGTCCCGTCCCCACCCGATTTCTTTACTCGCTCTATAGACTTGGATTCTTGAAGAAAATCAGTGAACCCCACAAACATATGCTGGCTCAAAACCAGAGTGAAGAGAAACCTCATCACTGAGCTAGCCGAGCCACACTCGAGAAGACTGAGTCAAAAGATACCCTCCTTTTTCATAATGGCATTGTAGGGTTTCTTACTGTCTTTTTGAACACCCTTGAGAATGTCACAGGTATCCATTTCCCTCTCTCATAGCCAAAATGATGGTAATTGAAGAGCTGAGTAGCCATTTACTCGCTAATGCAAGAATCCTTGACTGACAGGGTACACAGGTAGCCAGATGGTCCAGATCAGGAGAGACATCTTTGCACAAAGCACTTGATATGCCAACATCCAACACTGTAGGTACATACTAACTCTCTTCCTCCCTGCTGTGGCTGAAGGCCTCACCACTGCACTCGTTTATTTATTAGCAGATATCACAACTGCAAACTCCTGGGCTTCACTGCTTCCCTCTTCAGTGGTATGGATAGCAGCTCTACAGCACCACTCTCCACTCAAGGGGCCAGGTCTAAGGAGCTTTGTCATGGCAGGCCAGTCCCTGCATGCAAATGGCTCCACAGCTACAGCTTCTGTCCACACAGAGAAATGCAGAACAAAGGGATAGTTTACACCAGTGAAGTCATAGCCCCAGCCCTTTCCCTAGCAGAAAATATATGCTGTTCAGCTAATAACTAGTTTGATTGGATTTAAACACAAATTTGATATTCTGAGTATCCACTTTGTTTGTGATTTCTCAGTCACAAATTATCCAAAAAATCTTCATAAGCTAGTATAAAGAAAATATTCAAACACTTTCCCAACAAAACCAAAATGAAAGCATCTTGTGCAACAGTATATTAAAAGTTACAGCAATAATGTGAGATGATTAGATAAACAATGGATCTATTCTGAAAGATCTGGTACAAGTGTTCTTACCCTGGCGTACTGAGGAAAGCAGAGATACGAGTGCTTTCCACACACTATAATTTCCTTTCTTTCAGGCACACACGACTTTGGAGGAGCTACAATAGGGGGGTGGTTTAGGTTTGAGACACAGCTAATCTGTTCCAGCCTAGACACCCAGGCCATAAACTTTACCAATTATTTCCTAGTCATCAGCCTCAAAAGCAGCTTTCCAGAGGTTTTCCACATAAAAATTTAGTTCAAAGCACAAAGCATCAGCATAAAAAAATTAAAAAAAAGTAAAATAAGCATCTCTGTTCAGCTAAAGACAAAATTTCAGGCATTTCTTTGGAAAGTTTGAAAAAAAGTTTAGGTCAGTGTTAATGACCTAAGACCCTTTCTTCTAATAAGTTCAACTGCAGGGCTTTCAAACAGAAATCGTTCAGCCCACCCTGCCCTGGCATCTGCCCTCCTCCTCTGCACCCACTCTCAGAAGTGCATGTGCAGGCACACTCACACTCTCATCCCAGTCATTTCATACCATCATAAAAGCAGCAGTCTCTTCTTTCCCATGCATACATCTCATTACCAATCCTTAGTACACATCTTGAGTAATGCAATTTAGTTCAATGTCACCAAGAGAAAGACATTCCTCTGGGACTGTCATTACCATAAACTACAATCTGCTGCCAGTTTATATGTCCTTATCCACCCCTTGTTTTAACTTTATAAAGCATAACCAAGTGCTTTGCACTTTAGTGTTGTCACTTAGATGCAGAAATCTTTTCCTCTTCCCCCCAAAATCATGCTTTACATTTTGCTTCCCTATACATCCCTTAATCTTTCAACCCCAGCATCACAGCACAGTTCTGCTGTCCTATCAGTGCCCATCTGCTCATCCTGGGTTGACTGTCACTTTACAGAACTACTTCCCTGGGCTGTTACAAGTCAGTCCATCTCTCAAGACCACATGAAACTCTACCCAGCAGCCTCAGAGGACTCATGCTACTGTCAGGTGAAGCAGGACAATCAAGACAGGCCATCAGTGCAACCACAGCTGTTCTGTATGAACAAGCCATCTCAAAGTATGATTCTACAGCAGCTCAGCAGCTGAAGAGAGTTAGAGTTATACAGGAGATTTTAACATCTCTACAGCAGAAATTCTTTTACTACTTGCCTCTGTAGTCCACTGGCACTGGCATAAGTCAAAATTTCAGTACAGATTACAGAAAGAAGCTTGAGTCTTGAGGGGAAGAACTCTAGAAATGGCCAATATTTATACTTTCCTAAACAAAAGGAATTTAAAAAAAATCCTAACCAAACAACAAAAAACAACCCCCAAACTACTAGAAGGAACTACAGATGGTTTTAGCAGTAGATTTAGTAAGAAGACAAATTCAAATCAAGTGTATCCAAATCAGAACATGATCTCTGAGGTGGTAGTTAAATACCTGGATGATGAGTATTGCTGATGTGACTGCACCCTGTATCTGTTAGGGATAAAAGTCTTATTTTTCAGGAGGCACTTGAAAAAAGTATTTGGAAAAGAAGAGCAGAGGTCCCTTGTCAAAGGATACATGTCTGGATTTAAAACCAAAAATACATGAGACTTCAGAATCCTAAAAAGAGAACTTTTATATACATAGTGATTGAAGCTGGTCAGAAAAGCTAGGAGAATAATTTCATGCAACACAAGGTAGCTTTTGCCTTATGCATATAGAGAGAAACTTTTTTTAGCTTATGAGAAACAGTTAAAACTCTGTTAGCTAAAGCTAATATATTTATTTGCTTTAATTATGTTGCTTCATCAGTTTTAATAATGTCCCTTGGTCCTTAAGATTCTTATCCCAGACTAATTTCATGAAGACTTTACCAAAAATCAGTCAACCTCTGAAAGGAGCTGCTGAAAGATAGAGTCAAGAAACTAATTCTACTGCTCAGTTAGACAGCAAGTATATATTCCAAGAAAACTCTGTTCCCACCAGGATGCTTTACATGAACCCAAGCGGACAAGGTGGTGCTGGTGGCATACTGAATTATTCACTGGTGATCAAGCACTGGAGATGCATCTCTCCAGTACTGTATCAGTCTTCTGAATTTTCTTATGTTTATATACATTTCTGTCATGAACTGTTCACATTAGTTCACTGCACTTCTGGGTGGAAAAAGCTTTAAAACATGTCTTTATACAACAGCATGTCTCCTTAGCCCTTCAGAATTCTGGCAAAAAAAAAAAAAAAAAAGAGGTCATACGTAATTATAGCATGACCAAATACATTTTGCCTCCTTGAACTCTTCTGCTTTTCGTAGGCTGTGAAATTTTCCTTCATCTGTTTCTTTAAATGGTGAGTGACAGTGTTACATGCTGTTGAAAATCCATCAAAGTCTATCCCAAAGGTGTGGAGCATTATCTTGGTGTGTAGCAAACACAAAAAGGACTTTGCAATGAAAGGTGCGACAGGAGCACAGGTGCCAGGGATCACGTGTTGCTGGAAGATTCATGGAGTCTTTACACTTTACTCCTTGTATTTTATGCCTCTGAATATGGATACATCTGCTCTTATTTTGCTAAATGTTAGTGTCCATGCCTTGCAGATGTAAATGGTAATGAGAGTTCCAGAGGGAGGAAGAGTCAGGCCCTAGAGTGCGTGCAGGGACCCCAAAGTTTAGTAAGGCAAGGTGACTTGGGAATGTCATTCCTTTAGTGTGGAAAAGTGCACAGTGAGAAAGACAGCACAGAGAACAAGAGCCTGGTGTGCCAGAGCAAAACTCAGCTACTGATTACTAGATCCCCTTGCACAGAAAGGCCAAAAATGTCACATGGCTCCAACAGTAAGATTGAAATCCTCCAAGAACAACACAGTAACACAAAAAACTGCTAAAGGGGAAAAGCAAATGCTATAACTGTGGTTGAAAGAGTCATTCTTTGTACCAAGAGATGCTATGACAATAGCATGAAAAATAAATCACTCTGACTTTTTTTGGTCACCAGTGTCATTTGTCTGCCACTGCTTTTAATTCAAATTGGGCTGAAAAACAAGACTCATCCATTTTGAATCCTGGATCTCATGTAACAGTAAGGGGAAAGCCGCATAGTTATTAACAGACAAGCAGTAAAGAAAAAGGAACTTGATAAAGGTGGTACATTGCAAGCAAAAAAAGATCATTTTGTTGCTTTGGGATTTCAGAAATGCTGTGGGGAAGCTTATATATTAATAAAACATGATTATTGACATTCACTAAGACTTATTGTTAGGTCTTTCCCTTTTCTTTGTGTACTTGTACACTTGTACTTATTTATCACAGTCTATAAAAACCGATCATGAAGTATAAAGTGTTAGAATTACTTTATAAAGGGTTATACATCTATACAGTCTAATTCTGAAAACATCTTCCCAATATCTCAAAAGCATTATATATATGAAATGGCATCCTGTTCTTTAGATTGAGGTCATGCTGCCATTTTTGGCATTAGACAACACTATACAGGCCTTCAGAGATCTCATATTCTATAGCATTCACATTCTTTTTCCTGTTCTATGGACTAGGTCATTCAGCAGATTTTTTTTCTTCTAGGCAGGAACATTTCTACACTCCAGAAATGATCATCTTATCACTTGATGTGAGCCCCAGTTGGACAGATTAGAGAGAAATAATCAAAGAAATCAAGCAGCATGCCTGCTCATTTAGTCCCCCTTCTCCTTCAACAGTTCAAAGTTTCTTGCTTTCTTTATTTGTTCAGAACTTTAAAGACTTGGGAACCACTTACAGTCATGCCGTATATTGCTTACTTTTACATGTCACCCCCAAAATACCACTCATTTATACCAGTAAGCAGTAGATTAGCTAATAGATAGTTCCTAATCAACCTTCCTTTTCATTAACACCCACATTATCTGTTCAACACATGAGGGTCCTTTAAGAGACTTCCCTTCGTTTAAATGAAGTGGCCCATAAGTGACCTTATTCTGTTTCTGTGAAATGCTATAGGGCCCAAACAAGGGCATGTCAGCTTATCTCCAAACAATAACTTAAAAAAAAACTCAACAAAATCTTGCTGTGCTGCTGGGAAGACCGGGCTCATGTTATGGACCTGTTTCCATGCAATAAATTCAGTGTAAGAGCAAACTTCTGAGGTACCCTCCATATGTTAGATTTCTTCTTTGTATGCTCTTTCAGGGAAAAAAAAAAAAAAAAAGACAAGAGCCCCTAACCTGCTGAATTTGTTGTGTCTTGGCTTGCCACCAAACTTGCCAAGAGAAGTGAAAATCACTTGATCCATTCCAGAGAAACACAGGAAAATAGGTTCTAAAAGTAGCTACTTGTTCTACAGAAAATAAAATTAAAGCCTGGATTTCACCACGATGGCAAAAGAGCACACACTCTGGGACTACATCCACCCTGGAGTCCTCCAATCCCTTGAGCTATTGTAGGTTTTTATTCTTGAGCTGTTGTAGGTTTTTATTCTTCCTTTTGCTTCTTTTTGCCCTTTTTCCTTAAGACATGCCCTCAGCTTCCAAAAGAGAGAGACAGAATAATCTCTTAGTAGCTGATGGAAACAAGATCTTCCCACAGGCAATCATTCAACCAGAATATCATTTATTCTCTGCTTTCCCCCACCTATCGTTCTGCAGTTTCAAAACCCTGAATGGCCTGGCAGTCCTTTATGCTTTTCCTTACCACACATCTGAAAGACATAACTTCTTTTTTCTTTTACATGTAATATGTAACTCCTATTAGCTCCATTTTGCTAGTACAGGCTACAAATGTGGGTTTAATCAACTAACTGAATGCATCATCCTATTTACAAAAATGTTCATAAGCAACAGACAGTAACAAGCTTAACAGATATTATTTTAGAATGAGATGATTCAGGCCCTGCAGGATTCTGTTGCTCTTCAATGACTAGTTCAAATATCGCTATGTGGCAGGTGTCTGTGTAAGGTAAGAGCAAGTCCACAGTGTAATGTGCCAAGGTTCACCAAAGAAGTTCTTTCACAAGAAACAACTCAGCCAGACCAACCAGGCACCACAAAGCACCTCTGAAAAGGATAGCAGGAGTGGCCTGCAGCTGCTCGAGTCAATGTTGGGAGAAAAGGACATACCTCAATGCTCACAAACAAGTCTTCATTTACTATTGGGCCAGCACTACACACACATTGCCACCATTATTTATTCCTATTTACCAAGCATCAAAGAAAATAAAACTTGCAAGGAAAACCAGTAGCATAATTCAATATGAGTTATACTTCCACATAATACCCAGTTTAAAAAAGACAAAAACTTTCAAAAATCCAGGACTGTGGCTTCTGAACACAAATAAATTCCAATGTATTTACAATATTGGTCAAGGAAAAATAACTAAAACAGATGCAGAGGAAGGCTATCAAGGGACAGACAAGCCTGTCTGGGAGAAAAGAATATTGAAAAAACTTGGCTTGTTCAGACCAGCTAAATAAATGTTGAGAGGAGATACATTTACTGTGCACAAACACCCAGGGGTAGAAATAGCTGAGGAGTGGAAATTACTATTTAACTAAGGACAATACTGGTACAAGAACAGATGGTTATAAACTGCCAAAGAATAAATTTAGACTGGAAATTAGACAAAGGTTTCTAATCAGCAGAGCAATGAAGCTTTTAAAAAGCCTTTACAGGGAACGGGGCAAAAAGCTGCTCTAAATGAGGGATAAAGCTTCATGCATTTCTGAAAGGTATTATGAAATAAGGCTCCCTACCAAAGTACAGTATTGGAGGCAAGGACTCCTGAGGTTCCTTGCAGCCTACTGCTTCTCTGCATTTCACAGAAAAATCCATTCGTAGCAGTACCAGCATATCAGAAGAACAGTTCTGAAACACCTTGACTCCCCAAAACAGCTACATGAAGAACCATCCTGGCTGGACTCTGCTGAAGGGTAAAACAAGACAGCTTCTAAGGGAGGGACTTCAAGAGCAGCCAAACCTGTGAAGAAAGCCTAAGCTGAATTTTTACATTATCTTATTATGAAACCTACAGACAGGAGGCAAGCACAGACAGAACATGTCATCTCCTTTAAAGCCCATGAAACAAAACTCTTGAAAAATTCTAGGGGCTCGTGGCTAGAGAAAAACTTCTCAACACATTGCTCCATGCCAGACAATCCTCCTGATGACCATCAGTCACTGAAAGAAGCAGTTTCGTTGTCTAGCAATATCTTTATCAATATCTTTATCAAAAGACTAATTTTTTTCTCCCTCCTTTATTTCTGTTAAGGTTTTTCCATAAAATACAAGGATGGAGCTCAACATTATCCTTATGCATTGTGTCTTTGTTTTCTGAGTAGGATGCAGTCAAGTCTTTTGCAGACCCATACACAATGCTAAATATTTGATCTTTTCAACATGTGCATGTGCCAAAAGTGTTAAAGCACAGGGGGAAGTAACTTCCTGAGAAGTACTGCAGAATTATAGGGTTTGACCTGTTGGCTTCATTCCTTAGTTATGGCTGCATCATTTTTAGCATCCAGGGACATGCCACACACAACAGGTATCATTATTTTAGCATCAAAAAACCAAAAAAAAATCTCAAAAAAAAGGGATTTTGCCACAAAGACTGTATGCCATCCATCAACTCCCTCTTGACAGCCATTTCTATAGTCCGTATTATCAGGGAAGTTGAAGATAGTCTAAACATTTCAGGCAAAAGTGCTTGGAAAGCCCTATACCCTGAGGAGATATTCTTTAGGATACTCAGTCAGAAACAGGCCATGGATAAATTATCTGGACAAGCCTGTTCCTGAAAGAGTGAGGAAACACATGAGGTATTTTCGTAGAACACAAACTTCACTGTTTCTTCAGAAAATCTGAAAATTTGAAATTGATATAAGACAGAGTACGTGGTTTTCAGTTGCAAGCTCTGTCCCCTTGGGCAAATTATAAGAACTCCAAAATTTATACAAATAACCCTAAGCTGACTGTTACATTCAGAGGCCATAACCATTACCACTGTACACCTCCTTCCACAGACTAAGACCATGCTCACTGTGACTGAATCCTCTGATGATGGGAGGTTTTAAACTGCATGCCTGATTAAATGCTGCCTTCCAGAATTCTTGGATAACAGGAATTAAATTTTAATGCCCTTAATCTAGTTGACACTTTTTCATAAGCTCTTCCTCCCCTCCTTCTCCTGTGTTATAAATGACCAATTACCTAATCTAAGGTAATGCAGGCTTTGGTTGAGGCTAATGAAGATGCGGTGGGTGAGATCCTGCTTGCAGCACAGTCCCATTAGGAAAGGTTAATTACCTCCTAGCTTACAATCCCATGTTTTAGCTCCAAACACCGAGGAGGCAGAGAAAAAGGCATCCATCACATCAACCAAATAGTACAGCAAATTCCTGGCACTTGATCAGCAGTAAGGTGCTCTCCTGATGGAAAGACGAAGACTACAAACTGACCAACAGTGACTCTCCAAGGTTGCTCAGGGACAGAGGTCCCCACATAAGAAGTAGGGAAGGGAAACAACCCCAGCTAACCCTTGAGATTTGTGCTTTAGAAGAGAGGTCTGCATCTTCTTTCCCTGAGAAGGAAGTGCATCACACTGCACATGATGTTGACCTTCAAAGAATCCAAAACCTTGTCTCAATGAAATGTGTGTAAGCAGCTGAAGGAAACCAGAGAAGAACAGTCCCAACCTGCATAGAATGAGACAAACTTTCAGCTACTTACTGTTATTTCATGATTCCAAAGCCTCAGGACAGCCTAGGCAATGGAGTAGTGCTATCTTCTCTCTACACTCAGGCCATCCATTGCTGTTCAATGTTCACCAACAAAATCATTTATCTCCAGCGAAGTTAGAATACACATGAACATAGAGTCAAAGGGTTGCTGCATCAACAAGGCCTAACCCTGTGTGGCTACACCTGCTTCTAGAGATATCTAGAACTAACCTTCATGACACCAAGTCATCCCATTACAAAGAAAGAATAATTTCTTTTGTGAACTGCGGCAAAGGGATTGTTGGTAGGAGGAGAAGAGCCATTCCTAAAACTTTTGCATTCTGATTGACTACACAATAATGTTGTGTAATTACTACAAAAAACAGATACCATTTTTTTGGTTTGGGTTTTTCTGTTTTGGTTGGTTGGTTGATTTTTAACTCTGAGAATTTTTTCTGTTGAAGAATTGTCTTCACTCATTACCACTGTCCATGACCATTACATTTCCTTCACATAAACAGTGAAAATCTTTCCTCCTCATCCAGAGATGCTCCCAGAAAAATGAAAAATACTTCAGTTGTGAGACAGAGGTATTGCCTCTTTACTATCTTTGTTAATTTTAATATATATATATCTGTTCATGTCTCCAGGTTACCTTCCTTGCTGGACTTTTTCAGCTTTTAAGATCCCTTGGTGTCCTTGCCCAGATGACAGAAATATTCTCCCTTTCATCATTTGAGGTATCTTACAAACCCAATTTATGCAATCAAGAATAAAACCCATGATGTCAAAGCTGAAATAGGATCCCCAGGAACTGGTAACATGTATGGAAGAAGACAGAAAATGATTTTTTTTTTAGCTGTGTTTAGTCATGATCAAATTTAGGCTCTTTATAGTTCTAGAGCAACCTGACATCAGGGAGTGCTCCATTTAGTTTGCAAAGTAGGAGGATGTTTCCATGCAGTCTAAACTTAATCTTACTTAAACAATTTCTACTGTATTTACCAGGTTTCTCTCTGCACCTGATCAATAAATACTCAAGTGAAACTTTTTATGTTAATTTCTTTGGAAGCAGAAAGGCAGATAATAGTAGCAAAAGAATCCTCTGCTTGGAATCTGAACAGTGAAGAAAGCAGTCAGATGGAGATCCTCCACAGCTGCCTACTGAAGAAAACACCCACTTGAACTGCCACCAACTCTGACAGCTAAGGGACAAATTGTGAAAAAATACAAAAGGAAACCCTTACAGACAGCTGAAGTGGCAGGCAGAGATTTAAAATTTGGTCTGAGTGATCTCCTTGCAAATCTGCAGAGTGTATGTAAGACCAACATTAGGAGAAAAAGGAGAAAAAGAAACCTAATTTAGGAGTATGAAATTGCTTTTTGAATGGGTTTTACAAAAAGCTTAGAAATTAGCCTTTCAGAAACTCCTGTCCCAAAACTGCTTTCAAATGATTTTCTAAATACTTAACCCTTTATTTACCTAGAATAAACTTTATTTTTTTCTTCTTTTTTCTTAAGGCTTATTAATGTGTTTAGATGAACTAGCCAACACTAAGCAGGCTTGTTTTAAGAACCAGTGATAAATTTGCACTTTATGCCCAACTAACTTCAAATAAATATTTTCAGGTTCTCAAGCTGTGTCTATACAGCCATACTTACCAGGCAACATGCAGAGACTCTAAAGGACCTACTACTATACCTATTTATGATACAAACCAGTGGAGTTCAATGAACAGATGAATGGATCCAGAAAGACATTAACTCATGGACTGCAGCAGTCCAGGAGAAGACGGCCACAACCCTCCTGAGTACCAACAAGGAAAAAGAATTTGCTCTGTACAAACTGCAGGGAAAAAGCTCTGTATTTCCACATGGAAAGGACACAGTTAAATGAAGACCAGCACTAATATCACACTAAGAGACAGAACCTAGGTGTTCTCAAACAGTTTCAGCAGTACTCTGCCATAGGTGGTTTCACGGATCAAAGGGGAGAAGACAGATTTACTCCCCAGGCCAGAAGCTTCCAGGCATAGGAGGAGACTGGGCCTTGCTGTGCTGCCCTTCTTCAGGCAGTCATTTGTCTTAAGAAGGTTTTTCCTTTTCTTGGTGTGTGAAACAGAAGGTAGTTCTCAGATGGCTTCAGAATAATTCATGTCTTTGGATATTCCTGCACCTGTTCACTGTGCTTGCTAGTTTTACTGGTGAGTAACTGAAACAATGGGATATCTGATACCAAGGACTTTCCTATCACAACTAGGGAAATTAGGAAGAGATACTTCCATGATCAGGTTTACAAGTTTTACAGGTTTCTGAGAACATCTGAGCACAACTTGTGTTTTCTGAGAACTAGCACTACCAGAACATCCAGTCAAAAGATGTCATTGGCAAAATTGGCTCAGTTAACATTTCCTGTTGAATTTCCAATTAAAAAAAATTACACTTTTCAGCATGTATTCAATAGCTTTCACTTACCTGGAAAATAGAAAAACCTCATTCAGCTTTTGACCTCCCTTTGCTGACCACAAGCCTTAATTAGAGCCAAAAGCAAGAGAATTGTTCTGATGTTGAAGCTTTTCCTCAAGAACTTCTCAAGATCTTCCAGTTCTCCAAAACATCCCACAAAGTAAGCCATGTATTGGTCATCACAGAAGAACAGCTGTTATTTTCTCAGAGCATAAGCCATATTCGAATCAGAGGAAGATACATAGCTGATCCCGAAGTATCTCATCCTCCCTGCCACCTTCCAGCTGCCTTTAGAAGAGGCAGCTCCCATTGACATCAAATAGTCTCACTACCTTCTCTAGCTAGCAGCTACCAGATTGAAAAGATAGATAAAACAGGAGCAACAAATGCCAAAGGAAACTTGGAGTCATTAAAAAACAAAACACAGAAATTTACAAAAAAACCACAAGCAAACAAGAAGCAAGGGAAAATTTGCTCCATGCTTACTAGTTTAAAAATTCTGTCTCTGGAGAATTCAACCCCTTCTGCTCTGATGTGTCCTCCTGCTGTTTTACTGCAAGCTCTGTCGATTCACAGCTGCTGCCCTGCACAAGTCCTGGGCTGCCTTCAGAAAAAAAACACATGGAAAAGCTGGAGAACCATATCCCCCACTCAAACAGCAAATCCCAAGTCAGAAAGAAGACACCAACACAGAAGTCAGAAGTCAGCATTATAACAGCAATGACAAGGCGAGCCAGGGCAAAAGCTGTACTTACCAAACTAATGAGAGTAGTATCAGCTATTTCCCACATTGAACAGGCCTTTCAGCTTTGAGCCTTGAGCTCACTTTGAGCTACTCTACCTCACCCATGTCCCTCCACTCTCAACCCAAATGCTCTCGAGTTCCTGGTGCATTGTGACCCCGTCTGGTCTCCAAAGCTCAGTATAATCTATAGGTACTAAGCACCAATCACTTGACTGGAACAGAAAGAAGAGTTATTTGCTAACATGCATACTTTAGAGGAGGATAAAGCAAGCATCACACTGTATGCAGGAAACACCCTTATGGTGTTATTCATAATGACTTGGTCATATTTCTCAATCCCCTAAACCTTGAAGCCAGAACTATTACATCAAGATAAGACAACTCCAGACAAGGATCTGGGGAGGACTTAGAGACAAAAACCTACAAGTGAAGCCTAGCTTTTATTGTTTGGTAAATTTTCATGGTAGCAGAGAGAGGACACCAATTGAGAAGTGACGAGAAACACTACCCCTGAACTTTAAAATTCCTCTGGTGTATAACTGATGATACACAGAAGCATTTCTGAAGTTGTATATGGGAATTAAAATTTGAATGAGAAATCAGAGATGAGCTTTGAGCATTGGAACATTTAACTAGGATCTTAAAAGACCTGCTAGAGGTATCCAGATAAGAAGCTTCTATTGCCCTGGAGAACATGCATGACATGGAATTTCCACGCCACAGCTCTTGGGATTAATGGCTGTTGGCAAAAACTGCTGCTTATATCCAAAATGTGTCCTGAGCTAAGGGGGTAAGAAAAAATCCTTACACAATCATGTCATCAATGTGGTTAGGTCCTAAGGTTCCCAAGCTGAGTGAAAAGTAACAACTGTGAAAATTTTAAGATGTGAATTAGGAGTCCTGCTGAAATGCATTTATGTATTTGAAATGGAAAACTGTTATTGACTTGCCCCAGAGTTGCAGTTGTTCAACATTAATAAAGACCAGTTATAAGGAGTTAAAAAGTGGGGAGGGTCTCAGCCTCATTTAGGCACGTAAAGATTTTGTACCTCTTCTCTACTAATCTTCTCCACACCTCTTATGGGGATTTGAGACTAGATATTATAAATCAGGAATCTGCTCTCAGGCAGCATAAAAACAGGAAAGTGCAAGTTCAAGCTTTTGAGAACTGCTAAGAACAAAAGCAGGAGGACAAGTGAGGTCAGACTGTTCTTTACGGAAGCATGAGGAAATGAGAGGCAGAGCTGTGAAGACACTGGACACACATCTACAACACACAAAGGTATGAGTGATAACCAGGAAGCTAAAATGGCAGACTCCAGGGACACAAAATGTATGGGGAAGCCCTTCACCACAAATACCTGCATCTGTAAAGAAAGAATCTGTTCTACAGAACAAAGGGAAGCTCTCTACACATGACTTCAAAAATAACTAGTAAATTGCTTCTTTAACTTTCCAAACTGACACAAAACTCGCTTTAGCAACCCAAGAAAGGCTAATAATTACCCTGGCAAGTTTGTTAAAAGTTACTTTTCTGCCCAGAAGTCTCTTTCCACCTTGTGGAAACAGATCAGTGGACTTCAGCTATTTCAAAGATACGTTTCCAAAGTCTCCTCCTTGCAAAGACAGTACCCTCAGTACTGCTCTACTCCAAATCTAGCTAAAAGCAGGAGGAATAAAACAGGAAATAACTCCCAAAACCATAAATAGGAAAGCATACAGTGAGAGAATGAGAAGAGCAGAACTGCTAGTTATTTTAAGTGACAAGATCACATAATTTAAGTTTCCAGGGCTGAAGCCCTGGAACATTTTGCACAATAGCTAAATAAATAAATAAATGTAGAACTAGGCAGACCCCTTTCTGACTCAGCAAGCTATCCACAAGGAATGGCCACACACAATCTCAGTTTTTCTTTTTGCTGTTTAGTATGTCTGCCCTGGAACTATGGCATCTGGAAGCAGCCTCCAGAAGGTTTCCTAAACCCTCAAGTCATGGCAAAGCTGCAGGACTCAATAAATATCAAGAAAGACATAATCTGTAGAGGACTATACAAAGCCTTAGGTGATTTTGGAAAACCTCTTTTTGAGATTAATTTGGAGAGGAGAAAAAGACAGCTGGAAGATAGAGATTATTTCTAACTTCATTTCAAGTTTTCGTAATCCAAATATCCACCAGCGACCTGGGAAAACTCAAGCACAGGATGCTTGGGGTCTGTGGGTACACAGCACCACCTCGTGGAGTGAATGGAAGAAATACAAAAAACAAGGAATGATTCCAGCACTTGAAACGTCTGCAGCTTGGCTTTTTGACAGGCTGCTCCTCCAGAAGGTTAACAAATCTCTCTATCGAATTTGTGCTTTATAAAAAAAGTTCACTGCAGATCTATAAAGAACAAATGAACAACAAACAACTCCCTATTTTTATCTCTCAAACTCATCACCGTTAACATAAACACTGCAGGCCTCTTCATAAATAGAGTGTGGGCAGACAACCATCTGTACTGAATTTTATTTGCCAGCAGGCCTAGCACAGCTGTGAGCACCCTTTTCTTACAAGTCTGAATCTCACATATTTGGGGTGGGCAAAGAAAACAAGTCTACAAATACTAAATTTGCCAGGAGTAACAACCTGTACTTCTCTTTATTTAGTACTGGAAAAAAAAAAAAAAAAGAAAAAAAAGAAAAAAAAAGAAAAAAAAGCACCCTTTTCCATTTAGGAAAAAAAAAAAAGAAAAGAAGTAAACTCAGAAAAACAGCTATTCTAGCCCTTTAGTATTTGCTCCCAAATATGGAGGTAAGCTTACAGAGTGTCTGAGAAGGAACAGCTTAAGATACCCAGCTGTTTCACATCTTACTGGTAATAAGGATTTCTAGGCACTACTGAAAGCATGAAGACCTGATTAGTTTCTACCTTATGACAGGTAGAAATTCATCTGTGCAACAGAAAGCACTTAAGTGTCCTGACTTCTAAAGGAGGTAGGCAAATACAGGGGTCTCTGTGGAGAAGACATGTAGTTGGTCTTACTTTCGGTTCCATCTCAATTATTTTGTCATACCCAGCTCCACTTTAGCAAATAATTCAAAGTTTATTCTTAGTTCATCTTGGTCTTCAGGATGAAAGTTGTTTAAAAGCAGAAAGTACTGTGCATATTGTCTATGCACTTCAAATAGCTCCCATAATTATTTTAGTACAGGTCTCTCAAATGTGATATTTGTGCTCAGTATGCTCTCTGGTATGCCTAAATCAAGATTAAATTACTTGAACTATCAATATTCCATGCATATGAGCCGCCAGTTGCAATTGCACAGCCAAGTGGGGACCTCTGTGAGGATACTTCCCTTAAGACAAAACACAAATTTATGTTTCAGGTGTCCAACAGAAGCATCACTATTTCAGCATGATGAGGTAAGGGATTTAAGCCTCTAACCTCTTCCAAATGGGACAACTGCCATTTGTAACAAGTTGCAAAAAAATGAAGAGGAAAAAAAAAAAGAGTACAGGCTGGTGGCTTAGGTTTTAGGGTTGTTTGTTTTTTTGTTTGGATTTGTTTTGTTTTCTGACAGTACAAACACCTAACTCCTATAATTTGTGTTCAACAATGTGAAGCATAGATAATTCTGTCTGATCTCAGTTTCCAGCAATCAAGTAACTATAAGAAGATGAATTCATTGTCAGGATAATCTCCATGCTGCAGCACTATATTGTGGATGCTAACTCTGAAAGAGAGTGCCTGTAGAAATTACAGGCCGCATAGTTTCTCAGTCTTGCCTGAGAAAGTAGCCTGAGAATTCGTAAGGAGGATTCAAAACAATCCTCAGAGACAGAAAACAGCCTTGCAGGTGCTGTTTGTCTGTCCCTTGTTTTCTTTGCAGGAGAAAGTCGGGGGGTGGTGTGCCCCACTGACCAATGATGGTAATGTAGCAGTTTACTAACCAATAAGAGTTTCCTTTCTGTACCTTCCACATATCAGTCTATAAAAAAAACCTGAAGTAATAAACTACGAGAAAATTCTCCTGATCGACTCCTCGAGAGTCTGTGTCGTTCTTCTTGCGTTCCTCATAGAGCGACACTGTATGATTCAGCATCATGTGGCATGCAGGATTAACATGCTGCCCTGCCTAGCTCTATATACAATGCAAATGTGCACAACTCAGCAAGGGTTCACACAGGTGCTCCAGACACCTATGCACGGCAGCTCATCTACCAAATGCACATTCTGCACTGTTGACACTACAAGACATCAAAATCATGCCCTACTGGATAACTTTAGATGCTTCTGTCAAATATTATGCCTGTTGACCTCGAGATAAATACTGTATCTCTTCCTATCACACACATGCACAGTCACTCAAACAGATTTTCTCTTGTCCCATATTACACAGTAGGAGTGCCTACAACTATTTGTTGGCAGTGAGACTTGCAGTCACTGCTTCTGAGAGCTCTGGCTCCTTCACACAGAGCCAGGTCTGCTCACTTCATTCTGCACAGGAAACACAACCCATCCAGGGTTACAACAGCAAAGCAGCAAAATGAGTCTTCACTGACATCAGCAATAGTGCTGCCTTCTGTAACATCCAGGGCTGGATCCATGATGGAAACCCTGGAGCACAGGCACTTTGTGACAGTCTGCATATCCAAGTAAGAGACACCTGATGGCTGAAGTCTTCAGTAATAAAAAGAAATATAAATATTTCAGCATTTTGTGGTGTTGAACTGTGAAACTGTCTGTGACAGATGAACTGTTAAACACACAGGTGCTTCTATAGGACCTACAAATTGTATGATGGATGGCTCGTGTTATTGCTATCTATCTTCATCATTTGCCTGGGATCAGAGGGCAGAAATGTAACAGAGAGAAGGTCATCTAGTACAATCTGAAAAAAGGAAAAAAAAAAAAAAAAAAAGAAAATAAATATGACAGATGGTTATGGGAAGCCAGCAAACCTGACACCAGTTTTGCTGTGGCCAAGCACTGCAATTAGGTTTCAGACCAGAGACAAGAGGAAGAATAGAGCCCAAATCACACTTCCTTCAAAATAAATGTTGGAGTCTCTCTGGAAGAAAACTATGCTTATATTTGGCAGTTATATTTTTAAAGTCAGAGTCTAGTCAAGACACTCTGGTCTGGAGGTCAGTTATGTTATCTGAGACAATTACTCAATAGACGTAAGCACAACTAGAGGCTTAAGGCTAGAGACACCTGAACAAAAGCTACAAAGATAAAACCCTACTTTCTTAGGGATAGAGCTCTTTCTTCATCCTGCTCAAGACCACACTTTGAAGCACCATGCTGGCAATATCCTGAAAGGCAAATCCTAGACTGGGGAGGCCACCACAAGCCTGTGCTGCTTATCTCCAACACAGAGGTCTGTGAAGAGCCTCAGGATGTCACAGCCAGTAACTTATTAAATAATAAACCTACGCAGAGGAGGATGAACTAACTTAGGTCAATGCTTTTAAACCAAGGTTACTTGTCTTCTTTCTCAGGTTAAGTATTTTCTGCTAACTTTCACAATAAATTCATCCTCATGATGCAGTCAATGAATCCTGAGCTTTGTTTCGAAAATGACGAAATCAACCACATCCTGCCTTTTCATTCCTTCATTTTTTTTCTGTTCAAAGCTATTCCAAGAGTTTCACTGAAATATGCAAAGTTGTGCTTGCCTTAAGTGTAGAGTTTTAATTGATTAAATTACCACCCATGAAAAATATTCACCACCTCTGTATGCACCCAAGACTTTGAAATGAACTAATGTTCGCAGATTTAAAAGCTTTTTCATCTGCAGACAGCTTTTAGTTAACACTTACATCCCAGTAGAATTCAAGTTATGTGATTACTCTTAGGTTTTTTTACTGAAAAGCCTAATTTCTCCCACAATCAGGGAAGTTATTTTGTGTCCCAAAATCTCTAAGGGTAGCAAAAGGCAACTGAAGTCCCAGACTCCTCTCCCAGCATTTGCCGAGGCCTCAGATGTCAGTACACAATGAAACACCTCCACAAAGATAAATTAAATCCAACAAAATGTGCTCCCCTGTGTAAAGCTTGTTTCACAGGTACCCAAGCAGCCAATTTCAATCTGCCCCTCAGGGATCATTATTAAGATAACTGTAATTAAGGTTTTTCATCTAATCCCCAATGTTCTACAGCTGAGATTATTATACCAGCTCATGGGTAACAAGATTGCAACATAATAAAGCTATGTCCCTATATGCAGCTAACTCCACTGGAGATCAATAGTAGCCTTCTGTCAATGACAGGAAATAATTAGTATATTAGGCAGCTTGGATAGTGAAGAAAGAATCTCCTTCAGGACCTCTGACTCCTCCTGCCTTTGTTTTTCTGTTAACAATTTACATTGCAAAACAATAAATAAGCATAAAAGATGTCTCTTGATCCCTACTGACCCCAGATTCCTCCCTTAGGTAGCCCCAGACCTGCAGACTCAAAAATCAGCAAGAAAAAAGTTTTAAAATTCCAGTGCTGCCTGAATCTCACTGGCTGTTGGCATTCTCTCAGCTACCCACACTGTAAATATTTTATGACATAGATTTGCCCACCTAATGACTGTGATCTTAAAGGTAGCTTTTAGTCTAAGGTATATAAAAACAATACATTTAATCTTCAAAACAAAATGATTAGGCACATTTGATATGCAGACTGCGAGAATCCCATACCAGATTTTGATCTGCAACTATTGGCATAAATCAGAAGTAACCGCACTGAATTAAAATAATTTGCATTTATAAATGTTACAGCAAAGGAAGTCTAGTCTGAAAAATAGAAAATATTTACTCCAATCCTCATCTATTTATTCTCACCCAATAATGTAGGCTCCTCTTTACAAACTGTTCTCTATGTAGACAGCCTGGGAAATGAGCAATAACCACGCTGAGGACCCAGTAGGAATAAGGAGGCAACACAGTGTGTGCTCTGTGTGTGTGCTATGGCAAACAGCTCTTTGCTGTCTGGGAAAGCACCAAGTGAACTCTATCCCATCTCGTTAACACCATTACACCCCACTTGTCACACATCACATTTAGATCAATGACTTAAAAGCACACAAACATAACTCAGCTGAGCGCTGCGAAGAAGGCAGAGCGCACAAAACCCAGGTGGGACAAAAAACAGATTAAGGATTATTGCAAGTCAGAGATTCCATCCGGGACAGTGAGCCCAACATGGAAATCATATTCTCATAATCCACAGTGCAACAACAGACTCGTAGAGGATTGGAGGGAATGATCAAAGCCATCTTAGTGTTCACCCGGACTAGTGACTGGGTATCCTGTTGCAGATCAATTGCAATAGCTAAAAGACCAACCAGGTTTTACAATGATTTTTTTCCCCCTTCTCTGCAAAAGAATAGGTACTATCTGCATAACATTTGGCACCCAAAATACCTCATGCTGATGAAACCATAGTAGGTGTGAGATTATCAAAAGTATTTGGACAATACGATTGAGGACAGAGATTTCATAACATTGTGCGGGAGGAAAAAATCCATTTAAAATAAAAATCTTCAAGCTCAGGATTATTTTTGCCTATCAAATCCAACTCAACATACATTTTCCATCATCTTCCAAACTCAGTTCTGTACCATCTTCTGTGAAGAAGCTACTATAAGAAGAAAAGAATCTTTAAGGAGTAAAATTTATGGCTGAAGACTTTTGGTATTTTTCTGAGTTTTTACATTTACTTCTTTTTAAAACAAATATGAGCATGTGCAGGATATTACAAAGAAAATGCTAAATTTAAAATTAATCAAATCCTTGATGCACTTGACAATTTAGAACGCTTAATTTATTACCATACATTCAGTAGAAAGATGTGCTTACAGATCATCATCGACAAATGGAGCTTGGAGTGACAGAAAAACCAGACTCTTATTCTGCTGTACAACACTTCTGTTTCTGCTGCCAGCTTGCATCAGTGTCTTATCAGTGATCACACCCTGGATGTGCCATTACTGAAGGAAAAGTTTGAGGCCAAATCTCTTGTGGGGTAAAATACGTAGGACACAGTACCACTCACTCAGCTACTTTTAAGATGAAAAGTGAAAATTATTGCCATGACTACCAAAGAGTATCAAGTTTAAGAAAAATACTGTCAAAGGGAGCAGAGATCACAAGGAACAAAATTATGGCAAGAGCCTTCTGTGACATGCTTATGAAAATGGCATAGCTGGTGAGCAGCGCCAGGAAGAGAATTAACTGCATGAACTGCTCAAAGGTTGATAACAGAGGCTGTAATCACTCCCACCTGTAAAAAGTCTCTCTCCTTCCATGCTATTGAAGTCTGTAGCTCAGCTGGACCATAGCTTATGTGCTGACAGCAGCCAGGTGTGCACAGATATCAATGACTGATTACAGCTCTCATTCTAAATGCTCCTTCTGCCAAGCTGTTGAAGCAATCGTAATTAAATTACTCACTAGAGACCTAGCTGCATTTTAGGGACCACAAAAGGATAAAGCTGGCTAGCTTTCACTATTAAAAAAAGGAAACACTTACATGTCAGGGCACCTTGAGAGGCTGAAAGGTGCAGAAGAAGCAATTTCAAAAAGCACCTGTCACTCAAATTCCCTCTTTCTCCCCCAAAACAGGGACAGACAAATTTTTCCCTCTAATGTTGACAGCACTGCCCATTCCAGATGACTCCCAAAGGGAACACGGGGCAAACAAGCTCTTGATCTGCAGTCTGATTTGATGTTTAACAGCTGTTACTTAAGGGAGGGGAAATGCATTTTGGTATGCTGAGAAGAATGAGCATTCTGAAACCACCAAAGACCAAAGGCAGTTATGTAGTGGGCTATTACTAAGCATCAGAAAAGTGCATGGTGCTTTAATAAGAAGTAGCACCAGAACCTTGCCCTAAAGATGTTACATTTCTTGGACCTGCAGGGCAAATGAAAGTAAACAGTGCTAAGAAGGATGAAAGCAGAGTTCATAACCCAAATCATAGCGCTACAATTTACATCATGTACTAAAGTACACAGTTGCATTTCTCTTCTTTTTTTACCCTCATTCTCAGAGGATGAGGTCATTCACTGTCAGAAGACACCAAAGGCTTAAGTTAGGAACTCAAAATGAGCCATCAACCAGAAAACACTTGGTATAATCTGTGAAAGACCACTAAGTAAGCAAGAACAAAGCATGAGGAGAGAACTAAGAAGTAGGCAGTGTCTGACCTGTTGTAATGAACTATGATTCACTCAAGATAAATCAGAGGTGACTCTTGCTTCATGTAGGATGGATGTCTCTGTAGTATCAAAGGCAAATCCCCAAGCATGATGATATTTAAACAGCTGACTGGTTTAGCCATGCATGACTAATGAAGTCGATGCAGATTTATTTTCTACACACTAGCAACCTCTTGCTCTCTGACTCAGTAAGTGAGTAAGCTGGGCCCATTAGAAACAAATGGGTGATAATTAAACATGAACAATGAGGAGTGTTTCTGTAAGTAAATCAAGCTGAGTTTGTTGGCATTGACATTAAAGGAGGTCATGAATTCTGGACAAAAATGGGCCCAGATGGTGAAAACACAAAATAGTGAGACAAAGGGAATAGGGTTCATCTCCCAACTGGGGGTCTGAATCCTGCAATGGAGAGCACGAGCTTTAACTGCTCAGTGACTCACAAAGTAAGTTTGGGGTGCAAACACCAAAGAGCACATCAGAATAAAGACATCATCATAAAGGAAGGGTTACTTATTTAGCCATTTGCCCTGCTACTAGTCTCTTCTAATTACTATTCTGCTTGCTATTAAAGCAGGTGTGAGGGAAACCAGTTCTGCCACTGCAGCCTAGTTTACAGACTATGCTCCAGAAGCATCAATACACTTTCATACTCATTCACTTACTTTGTAAGGTGCAAAAAAGAAGGGCATTAATGAAGAGGGATGGGCCTGCTTTGACAACCTTGGTATCTCACAGATGTGGGGCTAAGGCCAGCTTCAGTCTTCCTTAATCAATCAAAAATACTCTTTACTCTAAAGTATTGCTCTTAAGACATTCTTTGATAATTTTGATATACTTCCTTTTATTTCAAGTAAAAAAAAAAATGGTTAGTAAGGCTCACTCTCTATGATTACATAACTGAAGTTATCAAAAGCTTTTCTTGAGATGGTGCTAAATTGATGAACAATGGAACAAAGTCTCCATTAACTCCCTTTCCCTCTAATCCTTCCCTCCTCCAAATGTGATTCATATAAAGACAGTAGAAGCTTATAGGTTATGCATCACATGGAAAGGGATTTGGAAAAAAAATATAACTTACTGCACAAAAAAACCCCCAGCAGCCCTGTACATTACTCCTTTCCCAGACCAAAAAAAAAGCATCACTCAGCCAAGCAATCTCACTGGAAGGTTACTTATCAACAGGACCCTTGAAAAGCATGGAGACCTGAGGCGTATGAAGATACCAACACAGGAGGACAAAAAGCTTGGGCTACCTTTTCTCTTTACCCATCAAAAGTCAGCAGATGGATTTAACTGTTTCAACAACAACATAAAGCCTGTTTGAAAAGGTGCTTTACACAGTGCTTTCACTAGTCATTGCTGCAAATCATAAATTTTTCACAGGCAAACACCTCCACTAATACATATTTGTGCTACCCTGGCAATTGCTCTTGGAAAGCTTGACCCCCAGTGTTTACTCATCTGCATGAAGCACTGAGTAAAAAGCAGCATTTTCTATGATCTAATTTGACATGCATATATCATTTTCATTAGCTAGATTGCCAATGCCTTCTCTTATACATTCTCTCTGTGCAGAAAATGTTATTGTTTGATCAGATAGACAAGCATGTCTATTCCCAAAAAAACCCAAACATAAATCACACCTACGGATAGTTAATTTGAGCTAGTCTAGGAGATCATCAAGAATAATTGAAGAGAACACCATATTTTCCATTTATCTGTCTCAGAGGCACAGATATGTTCTTCACAGAACACATGAAAATGCAAATTTCCAGTGTGGACATTTGACTTAACAGAAACAGAAAGGCAAAATATATATAATATGTCAGCCTTTTGCTAACTTTTTCATTCTGTAAAACTAGACCTATTCTATTTACTTCAATACTCCATATTTACAGCAGTGGGAGACCACCAACTACTCATAAGGTAGAAATAGCTATCAACTAAATTAATAAATAGACTGCTTTAGCCAAAAAAAGTTCCACCAAAGACCCTAATGCATTTCTAAATAAAAGGCCCCAGGTTACACTGGAGGTATCTCCCCCTGCCATTACTTGCACTAAAATCCAGTCTAGAGTATTTGCTTCAATTGTTAGATGCCTGTACTTTGATTATCTAAAAGGTAGGAAAGAACAGGACCTCTCAACTGCACACCCACAATGTATTCTAACTGTATCAGAAGTCAGGAGTAGAATTCTATTTCCAATGTCGTGATATGTGATAAAGACAAAATCAAACAAACAAACATAACCCACAAAAAAAGGTGTTATACGCACTTTTTGAAGCTCCAGGATGAAGTCTTGTCATGTTCCAGAAGAAGTCCACATGACTTACCTTTCCAGATCATTTTGAAACCCACATCTCTCTGTGTGCATTTATAAATTACCAGCCAGGCCTGGTAACTGGATGATAACTGTGGCTCCTACGCTGCCCACAACACACCCACTCATTTCAAGCTCCTTTCTCTGCATTATTTCCAGCTGCCAGCTCTAAAAAGCAGCAAGAAATCTCCAATTACAGACACAGGAACCTGGCTCTTCCTGATGCTTCAGGGCCTGTTCTAAGCCATTAGCAACAGCTTAACAAGGGCACTGCAATGTTCTGGAGTTGTGAAGCCAAACACATTAGAAACAAACCCCACAGTATCAATAATATAAGAGGTTTCCTGGATATGTATTTAAATGCAACCCAACAGAATTCAAAGTAGTGTTTCTTTCACACGTTTGTGTGCTATGCTTAGCAAGTCTAAACTGATTGACTGAACAAGTAGTTTCAGAGTGGGAAAGTGGGTGTCCAATTGATAAAAGCAAACCAAAACAAAAACGCAGAAAATTGGCACCAGATCTTGTGACTCCAACATGAAATGTTTCTTCTGGACCCAAAGGAAACATTCTGAATTCCAAAGCAACCCAAAACCAGACATAGCATTACAGTCTATAGATCTGTGTCAGTAGTACCTTGTTTATACATCCCCTGTCAAAATATGACTGCTGATCGGCCTTCCCAATATCTGAGAGAAATATACTGGAAGAAATGGGAGACCAACACAGACAGCACTACACGTTATGAATGACTCAGAAAAGAGGCATTTTGGCCTTCAGCAGAAACGGATTGTCACCATATGCTACACAGCTTGTCATATGTGCCATCAATTCAGTCATGTCTCAGGCTTTTAGGGGAAGGGTACAGATATGACAGTGCTGTGGTACCAGCATTGCATGGACCTTGCTGGTACCACTAATTAACTCTACCACAAATGCCTCAATGAAAAGCAGTTTTTTCTGGGTTTAGTTATTAAAATTACAGTAGGTGAAACAAATTATTGAAGCCTACTGTTATGCTTACTAGAGCACTCATGATGTATTCCTTTGTTCCCTGCCTTGGAGCAAATGAGGGAGAAGGGGGCAGTCACCTTAAGTAAGAGAGGCAGGCAGACAGTAGAGCTGAAGTGATCTGTTCCCTCCAGGCAGGAGCAAAGGCCAAATCATGATGAGCAGAGGGAATGTCAAAAAGCTGATTATGTGCCCCCTAAAGGCAGACTTATGGGGTTTGTTCAATTATTTTATCAGAGATCATAGTAGTAATTGGCCAAGAAGATCCAAGGTTTTGAGATTAAGCAAATCAATACACCAAGAAGCACAATG
Organism: Parus major; assembly: GCF_001522545.3. NCBI lineage: Eukaryota > Metazoa > Chordata > Aves > Passeriformes > Paridae > Parus > Parus major. The sequence goes on along the minus strand of NC_031774.1, from coordinate 41,081,580 downwards.
GTTCTGCTGTGTATTTAACTCATCTCTGGTTTTAAGTGAACATTCTCTCAAACACTAGCCAGCACTTTAGCATACAGCTGGTATTTCAGTAGAAGACTATCTAGAACACCACTCATTTTATATGCATTCCATGTCTTTTGCACCAAGTTTTGAATGAAAATCTCAAAGCATAATTCAGTACACAAAACCTAGACACTTTTTACTTATGAAAATATTACATACAATATTTTCAAGTCATTCCTGGTTTCTCTAAACATCATTACCATGATTAATTAACATAAATTATCACCATTGGACTGGTGACGTTAGCTTTCAAAAAGAAGAGAAAAAAAAAACAACAAACCAACCCCCAAGAAAAACCAGCCAAACAAAACCAATACCTGCTGAATTGCATATTTTCATTTTAAGGAGAAAAGAGATAAACTGCTGTAGCTTGAAAAAAATTTCCAAGAATAGAAGTTTGGATTTGACTTTGGGAAAATTGCATTACACTGAAAGAACAATGAAACATGTTCTCAGTGCTCTCACATATTAGAACTCCCTGAACTCACTGAAAAGTCTACTTACGATCATTACACTGGCTCCCAGAATATGAAGTCATGGAGCAATCACAGGTGAAGCCTTCCCACTGCTGATTACAGATGCCCTGATTCGCACAGGAATCTTCCTGGCAGGTAGTACTCGGTCCTGGAGAAAGGATGACAAGGAAAGAGTGAAATAAAGCTGATTCACCTTGGTCAGGCCCACAAAAGCTTCAATTAATCACTACCATTACCATCAGGGATCCTCATGCAGAAGAGAGAAAGCACTAACCAAACACTGTTCCACTCCTAGACGTGCAAGAAACTCAGGTAAAAAGAGCACAAAGACAAATGTACATCTCACAACAAAACAGCAAACTATAACACAAAGCAAGGAAGAGGGAACAGCAACATATTCCCTCTTAGGCAGACCCAACTTGCATGTTCCAAACTTGCTCAAAGAATTTTACAGTAAAATAGGGGGTGATGCCAGGCCAACAGACATAGCCAGGTTGTTGTGCTTCCCTAAATGTTTGATCCCCTTATAGAAATGAATGCTAATTAATAGGCCAATGAAGAACGCCTCATCACACCCAAAGAACCCTGATAATGTAGATTCAAACTGAAGTTTTGAGGCCCCTGCTGGTTACAACTTGGCTTTATAGGCTAATAGCAGTCAGACAAACAAAAAAACAAACACTCTGAACTACTGCATAGGCTCCTCTGGAAACATTCTAAAAAAGTCCTCAGAAGGGCATGACATTTATCCACAACACTTGTCTTTTTGGACTGCTTTCCATGCTGTTGGTGGAAGCAGAGAAGGAAGCAGTCACTACTAATAGATTTGCAGCTAACAGTTGCTATCCTACTCAGATAAGCTTTGCAAAGACAAAATCCAAGCAACAGGAAAAAAAATAATCTTCAGATCAGACAATCTCTGAATGACAGCCACTATGTCATCCACAAGGAGGTATCTGGATTCTGAATCATCTGAGTGATTGTGTGAAGCTGCAAGCCATAGATTACAAGAACATGAGTTTACAAGTTACTTCCTGGGAAAGTATTTTATATTCAGCGTTCTAGAGAAAGGTATGTCACTTCTGTTGCGTGAGATTTTAAATGAAATATACGTATACATTTGACATAATTACTATCCTCTATCCTATATGTGTTGGAAAAGATGAAATTAAAGAAATAAAGCAGATAATAAAGGATCAAGTGGCTAGGCTGCCTGAGATCAGTTCATTAACCACTTCCAATCTAGGAGAATACTATAAGGGCAAAGAAACAACTGTTCAACCCATCCCAGCACCTTTCTTCACCGTCTTTGCTAGCAACAGCAACTCCACAAGACTCAATCCTTCTTATTTCTTCATTACATCAACACCACCATCTGTATGTTATAGATTAGATAGGACAGACCAAAGTGGAGACAGCATTTTTAAATATTTTAACATAAAATTAAACCCTTCCACCTCCATTGGACACCATCCATAGCGATTTCACTAAATACCATCATTATTCAACATATATGATATTGAGATTGCACACTGATCACCTCCATATTTACGAGCCCTTGTAGAACCCACATCAAATTGGAAGTCCCATGTCAGGCCCTGATCCTCCCAAAAATTCAAAGACCAAGCCAGGAATGGACCTTTAAAGCTATGGTGCACAGTTTCTACTCTCCCCACCAGATCACCTTTCCTCACTGAAAGAACAGAATGGATGAATTTCAGTAGGTGTTCAGCATTTCTTTACGTCTCTCCTGAAGTGAGAATGAACACGTGCCTTCGTAAGCAGAGTTTGACTGAATGTTAACTAAAACCTGAGCTTTTTCCAGAATTTATTACAGCATAAAAAAACCAAAACCAAACAAACCCCAAAACCTCTAGGTAGAAGCGTAAGTGTGGTTAATAGGAGACTACAAAAAAAATCCCTGAAGGAAAGTTCCCCTATTGAAAAGAAGCGACAGCAGCAGACACAGCAAGAAAACCCCTTGCTGCCATGCTGAAGGAAAGTTGAGCAGCATTTTTCAACATTTTTTCTCCTCCCCTTTGTTTCTTCTTCCCACCCACCTGACTCTCCTCTGCAGCCATATGAATCCCAATGGCCTCAGTGGCACAGTGTGAAATGAACAGATCACTTCGAGGTTAGAACAGAGCTGACAGACATTCCAGCGTGGGCTGGCAGGCACATGTATATACAGGCCTCCCTCCTGCCTTGACTCTTGTAAAAATCATGGGGATTAATACATATACATGTGCATCAGGTTGTGGTCTTGCTTCAGATTTACACTTCAGGTGGACACTTGCTTCAGATTTACTCTGGCCGAGCAGAAGAAGGGATAACATCTAACAATCTAAATTAGAATATTAGTTGTCATTTTGCCTATATTGTCTAAATTATCTGAGAATAAGGGATAAGGAACTGATACCTCTCCTGCACATTACTATACCACTAACCTCAAACATGAATGCCAATACTCCTAGAGGTATAAACAAGCAAGAGACCTGTATTTTAAAAATTAAACCAGAAAGCAACTGGGACTCTATGCAAACCTGCTACATCATCAACTATAAAGACTATTACACAGAAGCAGAGTAGAACACCATTTTCAACAGCACTTCTCCACTTTCCTACGTTCTTCTGAGAATGCTTTAATCAGTAACTGGACTTGACAATGGGCATATCCTTTGTCTAGATGCCTCAAGTGAAAGGACACTATTCAAGGAATAAAACTGCATGAGGCCCAGTACCTGTGCCTTGAGGTCTTCATATGATAGAGCCCAGAGAGCCAAAGTACTTGAATTCATGGCCTGTATTATGGTATCTGAATTGTATTTAACAGAAACCAACTGTGAAGATGGGAACAGCACTTTCAGCAGCCAGAGGTGGAAAAAAAAAAAAAGAAAAAGGAAAAAGCACAATGATGAGGAATTCTGAAAGCCTGACAATATCACAAGGAAGCTTGAAGCCTGACCTGCCATCTTTAAAGTCAGTTGTGACAGCACAGCACAGATGCTGGGTACTTGGCCTCACTTCTTAGTACTATGGGCCATTTGAATCATAAAAGGATCTTTGTCTAGAGAGTTCATCTCCTCCTGCTGCTAACAGTCATTGCCTGATGTCATAATCCTCTGTGGCAACAGAATTTTCTTCAGAGCAACTAATAGGGATGTCACAGGGAATTAGGATTTTGGATTAGGGAGCAAAGTGACAGAAGCACAGGAAGGATTATAAAACATGAAGATTGTGTTACCACGCACATGCCCTTTAGTGCTAACTAACAAGGAAAGAAGATGACAAACAACTTATATATAAAGCAGTAGAATTGTTTCTAAATTACCAGTGCCATCAGGACTCAGGTCTATTTTTAATCTCATTCCTCTGGCAACACTAACAGCAGACAAAATATTTAAAAGCAAAGTTTCAGAACTAGTCTTCACATAATAATCTGAGATACCTCTGATTTTCTTGTCTGTCTGTAGCTGAGCCTGGTGCATTGCCTTCTTCGTGCCACACTGGAAAGAGGAATAGGTGGGCAGTAGATATCAAGTAAAAGTGAAAAGTCCCCAGTGTGGAAAAGAAACCCTGCTAGCAGAAGCATGACTTGATGTGTCTCTTCCTGTCCAGGCTACGCCTACCAACAAAGGCATCTCCTTTGGAACGTGAAATGGCAAACCAGGATTCTTCAATATCCTTTTTATGTCCGCATCTCTAATATTTACAGCTCAGTATCTGAGGACTTGCAGGGTCTGAGATTTGTTGGGTTTCCCTCCCTGGGAAAGAGACCAGGACTACACTTTTTTTCACCTACCTATCCAGATGTATTATTTGTCCATTAGTTCTTTTACTAAATATTTAAAAAAATCGCTTTTGAAGAGTATAATAGCCTGATCTCGTATCTGTATTCTGCTTAGACAAATTGCTTTGTCTACCCTCTTCCCTACAGTATCAGTTGTATGGTACATTTCTCTTTGCCCTGAAATTAAAAAAAAAATAATAATTCTACTGCTACATGTTGCTAAAACTTCCATGTTTCACTGGCAAGAAAAGTCATTCCTTCTGTATCGTTTGAAAGCTCTTTGAAGGAAAAGGAACTTGAGAAATAAAAGACAGTATTGTGTTTATTGTTCTTTCAAGTTACACATGGAATCAGTTTATATAGCAGGATTATAATACAACTGCCTCATGCTTTGATCACAACTAGCAATAAATATTAAGATAACCAAGACATTGTTGTTCTTGCACATAACACCTTCCTCCACACATCTAAAATTTACTCTTTTTGAAGGGAGTCAACCATTTGTGTCAATATTATTGTCTCAATATGATCAGCAACAGGGTAAGTTCAATGACAGTTTGGTTCCATTTTCATTCTTTGTCTCCCTAAATGCTCTCATCGTTTCCCCTTGTATCTTCAGAGATGTTAGGAAGCAATAGGAAAGTAATATACACAAGACATCTTTACAGCCTTTGCAGAATAAGGTGCTTCTTCAGTCCTACAGTTCCTAAATTACAAATGCCACCCAGCACTGAAATATCTCTACCACTACAAGTCAGACATTACAATCAATTTACACCTTTGATAAATCTACACTCTACTTCTGCCAGCATTCCTCTTTCATAACCAGAGATAGTCAGCCTTTTTAAATTCAATCTGCAATAGAGTTCTGCTCAGAGGGGCATCAGGTCTTGGAAACCATATGCACCAGGCAGAAAATAAACCTGTTCCAGGACTCACTCTTCCTGCAGGTTAAGTAGGAAACAAAGTTATGCCCAATAGTTTTCCAGTGTTAGAATGATTTGAAAAACAAGATTTTTTTCTGAGTATTAATTAAGTCTGACTCTCTTGGAACCATCACTTTATGGGATGGACCATACCACATATACAGTAACTGCCAAATACATACTGGTGGAATGTCAGCATTTACTTTGCACAAATGCAAGAAACTAAATTATAGTCAGAGTTCAGTGCATGATTCAGAAAGTTAGATCCCGTATTTTGAGTCACAGATAGCAGAAAGCAGGAATATCACAGACTAATATAGCAAACCAGAACCAAAAACCAAACAGATTTTCAAGGATTGCAAGGCCAGCTCTTCAAGCTCTCAGTTTCATACTTTGTTAAGAACTCATCATCCCTTTCATCACCTAAATAAGGTTAGGCATCTGTCAGGTTCCATATTTAAAGTTACTCATTGTCAGAAATAACTCAAAAGCCAGCATTCTTCTGTCCTCTGAAAAATGTAGCCATTTTTTTCAGTGCCTCAACAGAGCCTGAATACTTCACCCACCTGACATAAGTCATGGTGCTGAGTCCTTTTGTTCCAAATAAGTGGCTGGTCTGAAAACTTCAGGAACTAGGACTAGTTAAAATAACAAATAAGCACAAATGTGCTTTCTCCCACAGAAAGCACATCTATCTCAAGGTTAGAGAAGAAGGGAATCAAGCAGTAATGGCAATCCATAGAAATGGGTCTGCACAGTGGTGGGATTTCATTCCCCTCAAAGAAAGCTGTCATATACCATCTTCCTCTCCCTTGCCACCCTTCCACTCTCCATTTCTAAGTAACCTAAAAGGTCATGAGTAACGTGCTTATACACATGCTGGTGAGGGAAGAACAAACAAAAGGCCAAAAGAAAAATCCCAACCACAGAACAAAAAATCAACTGCGTAAAAGGGAGTATGCCTGCACACAGAAAGCACCAAGGGACAGGGAGATGCAAATGAAGCAGAGGAAGTACACAGCATTTGGACATTCAGACACAGAAACTAAAAGCATAAAGGAAAATTGAAAGGGTTGTACATGAACAAGAAAAAACAGAGTACATTGGATAAACATCCTTTCTCACTGCAAATCACAGCAACATAAAAGAATCACAGAATAGTCTGATTTGGAAGGGACCCACAAGGATCATCAAGTCCAGCTCTTAAGTATGAGGCATCATAGCCTCTCCTGAAATAGCCAAACCTATTTAGCAAAGGTTGGTTTCCTGAAAAGCCAATAATCCACTTTATGCACTCAAGCCAAATGCTTCCCCTTAGGCTTCAATGCAATCAGATGTCACTATCTGAAGGGCAAATATTCCTACAGGGCTAAGACTTCTGTTAAAAAACTGAGCTTGAGATGGAATAATCTTCACAGCTGTGCTTCAGAGGACTCTGTAAAAATCAAAACAATAGATCTGTTTGTTCCATAACTTCCTGTTCATGATAAATCCACTTCAATAAACATCAAAAATTAAGCTCAGGAATTCCTGAGCATTTTGAATTCTGATGGACACATAACTGACTACAGAGAACAACAGTGACTGTGGCAAGAGAGACACAATATTTGCTGATGTCTAATGTAAGTCCCAAAAGCATTGCCACAATTTGACTGGATGGCAGTAAACCTTAATCCTAAAGTTATTTATACTCCAGTGTACTCCCAGGACACTTTTTTTCCCATCTCATTGGTCCCAGTCCACATATATTTCCTACTTTTTCAAATGTCATCTTTTACTCCTTTCATTTACATAAACTTCAGAAATCCCCTAGGGGCAGCATCTCTCTATATCACTCGCCTCTGTAAGACAGAGTACTTCATTTTTTTACAGTTGGGAACAGGTCAGAGATGCCAAAAAAAACATAGTTGCAGTCAGATGCTCCACATGCATAAAGAAAAATACAACACATTAACTTCTGTCTACCTAAAGGCTGTCAGATACTTCAGATTCAATGTCTCATATGGATCCAGTTGCTAAAATTATCTCAGACTGACAGTATCACTACCTGTTGGGTGAGAGGGTATCTCTTAATATGTTCCTATCAAAAACTGCTACAGTGATAAACTGTTTACCTATTAAAACATCCTTATTCCTCCAAATTTATTTTTATCCTTTTCTACTGAGCTGTAGAACACCAAACTATACCTAAAAACACGGATTATATCCTGAAGGAAATGCAATGCTTATACCTGCAATACAGAACAAGAAAATTTTAATATGAAAATGGCATGTATTGCATTAGATGAGATCAGCAATATCAGCAGGTCTTCACAGTAAACATAGCAAACAGAAAAGGAGTTTATGAATCCTGTGATTCAAGCTACAAAACCTTAATTCCAGAGATATGTAAAATGTCTGGAAGTCTCTATGCCAGAGGATGAAACAGGAACATTCTATGGTTTGTCTGATAACAGAACCTTAGACATAAAGTGGCTTAGACATAAAATTTCAAGGTGACTAAGATGATGCCATAACAGATGCCATCTGTGGCTGCAGAACTCCTAAACAGAGACACATTGTTCAATGCCTCTCACCTGCCCTTATACCTGAGACCATTATCTCCTTTTCCACTAAAAAGGAGGAGCAATTTTTAAAATTTCATGGCATCCCAGAATAAATTAATCTGTACTCTATATTGAAGTCTTTACAGATGAATTGGGAAGTACACTTTCGTTATCGTATTCAAAAGGATTCACTTTCAATGCCATGGAAAACATCTCTCTGTTTGTACTAGTATCAAAACCTATTAGTTTCTAATAGGCACGTTTCCTTATTTATGTCCCAGGCAAAAAGTCTAGAGGGTCTCTGAGAATACCTGATTTCCCTCTTATTCTCACAAGTGCTACTCAACCTGCTCTCTGGTTCTGTGACTCTGCTGACCCTCCTACAAAAACAAACCTTTCCCGCCCAGATTATGGCTTCTAAAAAGCCATTCTATATATTAAGAGAGCTTGTAGTTTAGAGATTTTGGTGAATTTCATTTTTTTGTTTTATTTTAAAATTGAAATTTCAGAAAATTATTTCTGTGGAATTTTTTTCTAAAAGGTAAATGAAAAAAAAAACCCAAAAAATCCCCCTGTTTTTACCTCCTGATCTCCCTCCTTAAGATCAGTACTAAAGAAAAAAAGTCAGTTTTCTGTTTCTTAAAGCTCTGAGGGATTTCTATGTTTTGATGCACTGCAGCTATTTGCCTGATCATTAGGCTTTCCAGGAAATCAACTGCTTTTATGGCAAAGATATGTCAGAGATCGACACAGCCAAACCCCCCAGGTTTGACAGAAGCAGCTTCACTGTTTGGCATGTTCTTCTTCAACCTAGAATCCCCCTCCAGAGATGCTGGTTTGCCATTCTGTTCCTGTCTTAGAGGTGTGATTGCATCCAGTAAAACGCATCAAATGTTACATAAAAGCATTTTTCATTGAAACAAGTAATGGAGAAGAACATCCTTCTCTACCTTGCAGGTCAGCTTTGGTCAACTCAACTTTGTTAGCAAAAAAAACAAAACAAAGCAAAGACAATAAACAACAGGTTAGTATAAAAGCAGATAAACCAGGGTAACATCACTTTGAATAAATAAAAGCAACTGGTATAATTATCAGAGCCAATATGCATAATCAAAGCACACACAAATGACAATGTAAGCAACAAGGGCGCAGAGGGACAATGACTACATTAATGCAACCAACAGATAACTAAACCAAACAAAAAGAGAAGAAATGCATTTCATTCATGCACACAAAATCACAAAACTTACAGATAGTACAAAGAGAAGAAAAAATATCACATTATTTAACCCATCTCTCAGCATTTACAATAATTTTAGAGACATTTTGTCTTATTTTAGAAATACATAGAATCCATTTAAGTAAAAAAAATCTATTTGACGTTCAGTACCTCAGTCAAGCATATATTTAGTTTGTTCAGCTTTTTGTCTAAAGTGGATTCATTTCCAGAAAACCACAGAGGACTGATAACTCTATAAAACTTTAAAATTTTCTGTTTATCCAAAGAACTGAACTTGACACTGGATATAAGTAACAGTAATACCTTGCCCCCTCACAAGCTGTCACCTGCTCATGGATTTCAACACATCCTTAAAAAAAACTTACATCAACAGGCAAGCAGACAGCTCAGGCTTTAGACCCACATAGTCTTAATCAGACACCAGAGCAACCAAAAAAGCAGAATACCAGCTCATTATTTCACCTAGGTCAGAATGATCTTGTTATCTGTGGTCAAATCATATTTCACATGGCAAAAGAAAATCATAGATCTACTAAGTCTAACTGTCTAAAGATCCAAATACAGTTTTTGAAGACTGAGAAGCATTAAAAGCAAAACAATACCACTAATGCTCTTCCGTGGAGGCACAGGGTTTCTTTTATTTTTTCTTAAATTTTGTTTGGGCTTTTTGTTCTGTTTTTGCATATTTTGTTTGTTTGGTTTGGTGTTTTTAATGCAATTTACAAGGAAGCCACATAGATTTTCAGTGTGTTATACCCTGATTCTAAGTTTTCTCTTTCAGAATGGAAAAAGTAGAGGACAAAGATGGGGGCACAGGCAGCAGCTCCTGAATCCCCTGCCCCTGAAGGTTAAATATTTCTATTACATAGCACAATAGGAACAAAACACCAAATCATCAACCTCATTGCTCAAAAGATGGTTATTTAAGAAGTGCATACTTACCTTCTTAACCTGTTTTTAAAAAGTTCTAATGTCACAGCTGATCCTGAAGAAAGATTGGTAGTTCTCCTTTCCCCATTATCTCCTTTTACATTTTCAACCCAGTAAATTAAAAGTGACACGTGCAGATGCCATTTCCTGTGTTTTCTAAGAATTTTAACATTTTGAATCTTTGCTGTTTTACAGCCCATGAATGACTCAGGATAGCAATTATCTTCCCTTTTGAGATAGTCAGAATTTTCTTTCCTCTTTTGAAACTGCTTTACTACATAAAGCTATAAAATCCCATTTTCGTTAAACAAAATTCAAAAAAAAGGGGAAAGGAGTAGAAAAAAAAGAATGCATTTTTCCATGCATCATTTTCAACACTTATTCTAACAAAGTAATTTCTCTACAACAAACAAGTACTTTTCCTTCTTCTCTGCACTTCATTTTCTTTGTAGCTCAGAGAAAAGCTCATATTTGTTCCATAAATCCAGTAGCACTATGAGAATAGACTACAAAAGCAAGGGAAAGGAAAGATGTCAAACCATCATGGAGCAAATTAATGCTCCACTCTTCAATGGACAACCTTTGATTCCAGAGAGAAAGTGAAGTATGACCAGATTTGAAGTTTCTCTACTGAGCAGATGAAGGGTGAAATCCTTTTCGACATTATCCTGCTGTGAGATTTTAAGCATGAGATTAGATTTGCTGTTTTCCACATACTGCTTAGTATGCAAAATGTGTTTCTGATTATCCAGCCTGTATGTGTCATTCATGCTTTTCATGCACCAGTGAATTCCAAAGGTTAACTACACTATTTCATGGAAAGTGGCAAAAGATTATGATTTTACTGTGGGATCTGGAAAGAAGATTAAATTAGGACAAAAAAAAGTCCCAAAACATCTGGAATAGTGTCAGCCAGTTTAATAATGATCAGTCTCCTTTGTGAGAAGCTGTTAGTGAACAGGTGTGGTAGAAGCAACATCTCTTCATAGAAATGAAAAAAAACATAGAAAACCACCTGATGGAAGAAATAAAATGTTCTTTATCCACTGCTGTTAGGTTTTTTTTGGCTGGGCTCTGGATGGGGTGAAAATATTTAGAACATGCAGCTGAATTTCAGATAGCTCTAGTGCCCATGATAATCAATATAGGGATGTGCAATAAAAGAAAGGAAAACACAAGAGAACATGTGGCAAATTAATGAAGAGAAGGGTAAGGAGAAGGGCCCTCTTGTTATGTCAGAGATAAGAGATGAAAGCTGCAGTGGGCACAAGAGATCAAGAAACAGTGAAAATGAACAAGTACATTGGTATGTCCTCCTCCCCAAGACTTATTCTCCTCAGAGCCATGTGTAGCACACCTGAACATACCAGGCAGCAAGGTGGCTTCTGGCTTTGCCACATCCCTTCCAGGGGAACACAAGCTGCCACTACAGATCTGACCAGACTGAAAAAAGGTATGTGAAATGAAGCTTTAACTCCATAAACTCATTTGACATTTCAGACACTCTTAGGCTCTCTTCTTCCAGCTAATCCCCCTCAAAATCTTCTGCCAAAAGCAATGGTACTACAGGACACATTGAAACACAAAACATATCAGTGTGGCAGATGTCATCCTGTCAAACACACTGGTGATTGAACAGTAGACTTCAAAAGCTGAAACCATAAGTTTCTACAGCACACATGGAAGCTGCATGATGCAAAAGGGAGCTAACATGTCACCTAACAAACACAATGAAGAGGTTATTTAGTTGTGCTAGCTTAAACAAATACCAACATATATAATTTGAAGAAATTATAGCAACAGAACTGGTAGGACATCAGGGGTAAAGTAATTCTTGCCTTAGGTACTGAACTGGCTTTTTTAAGAACTACTATACACTGTTAAAGACCAGCCAGTTTCAGCCTCAAGAGTGCCTGCATTTCAAAAGTGACTCGCATATATGACTAAGAATGTTTTGGAAAAGTCCAAAGAAAAAGTTGTCCTATAAATACAAATTACTGAAAGTGCTTCCTGTTCAAGAAGAAGCCTCACTCATGACTGGAACACAGATAATTCTGTGGTAGCTGTGTGGCACACAGAGAGGCTGACCCATGCTGAAGCATATGAGAGGAGCAATGTGGTCAAGGAAGTTCAATGGCTTGCTCAAATTGAATAAAAGGAGGTGGCAGCAGAACCAAGACAATAAGGAATATTACTTTCCTATTGAAACTTGTGAATCTTAACTGGTGGTATGAAACTGAAATACACAGACAGAGACAAAAAACACGAACAGGATGCAACAATGTCACCCCTTTGTAGCAGTACTGGGGCATCTTAGGCAGGACAATGCTCTCTGCTGACCTACATCTCATATTCTGTTGTTCTCAGGGCTTTCTTCCTCTAAATATTCTTTGATTTAGTCCTGAAATCAAACTGCCAGCTTCTAAGAAAACAGCTGCCACATTGTAATCTCTGCCTCTGAAAGCAAAGCCGCAACAAAAGACAGGCATTAACAGAAATCTCTCATATGACCTTTAAAAGACAAGATTCATATGTGGGAATGGAATAACATTTCTTTTAACATTCATATTCCCATCATGCATGTAGTCGCTCTGCCCTTCATGATGAAATAGAGAGATGTCCAGCAAATCAACACACAGCAAGACTCTTCAGACAAAAAGCCTGCAATTGTTTATTAAAAACATTTTCAAATATAATGAGGCAGCAAGGACTATTTGGGACTTCTTCCCTTAAAAACATTAAGACTGCACCCAAAGTCACTTCAGATGGAAAGAAACTAGGGAGATGTAAATAAGGACTGAACAACCTTAGAGGCTTTTCTCTGCTTAGAGAATGGCAGACAGGTGTGACTTTCACCGACGACTGTAAGAATAGGCACCAGCAGGCAGCGAGACACATCTGAGATGAAGCCTTGAGGATTGTTATAATTCCAAAAATAAGGGGAAAAAACCCAACAACAAATATAACAGCTTTACAGTCGCCACATTCTCACACTTTTTACTAATCCTAAATATGTTGGCAAAAAAGAACACTTTCCTCTTCAGCAGTTTCTTTGGTACTTAACAGGACCATTTGGAAAGGTATGGGCACAGCTTTCGAAGATCAACTTCTTCCAAAGGCAGAATGAGGACCACCACTGACCTTATCACCAATTTTTTTTAGGTCTCTTTCCAATTCTGACTCCTGTTTGGAGGACTTCAGAAGAGAAGGGGAATTTGCCTTCTGGAAAGTGAAGCAATCTCCACATTCAGGCAGCAGCTGTACCACACTGGCACACAGACAAAGTGAGTGCCATGTTACATGTTTTGGGAGCAGCACTGATGTTACACAACCTCAGCAATACAACACCAAACCAAAGAACTACACTGGGTACAGGAGAAAGAAACACCACAGCTCTCATGGGACAGCCTTCTGGGAAAGCCTCATGGCTCTGTTCCTGAGACACACACAGAACAAGAGGATAATTGGGTGGTTCTCTGAAGGAGGAGGGCTAGTAGAGATCACATGCCAGCTAAAGAGCCAATGGGTTGCAATAATTTTAAACAAGAGAGTTATCAAAAAATCACTGCTATTAAAGAGCTTTCAGTGCATCAAATATAAATAGAATAGACTTTTTCATAAATCTCAAATGCATTATTTTCCTTGAACCTTACAAACAACTCTACAGAAAAGGGACCCTTCTTTTGGCAGGTTGACTCTGCTACAAACGGGCAAAGACGCAAGTTCTCACGCACTGTGCTCATTTCCACAAGGAACAAAGTGGTTAATAGACACTGTTAAGAAAAAAGGGAGGAAGACAGGATAAAAACAGCCTACAACTACCCACCAATGCTGTGAGATGGGAGTTGACATGGAGTGAGCTCCTGTGAGAGGACATAAAATTCTCACAAACCAGAGTATTATTGTGGGAGCACAGAAGACGTGCCAGGACATAAGAACTCCCAGCCAGCCAGAATACTGAGAAACAAGCAAGGGATTGGATCTGATTGGATGGTCAGTTTGGCACTCAAAGTTCCCTCTCACATGAGACGTTCAATCCTAAGAAAGAACGGTCTTGACAAATGGCAAGGCTTCATCATGATGTAACCTGCAATCTTGACACAGTAGGGAAAGATGATCAAGGAGTCATTTCACTTTGTGAAATTTTTGAAGGATCAGTTTGTGACATATATCTTGTTTAAGAGAACATACAAACTTCACAGAAAAAGCCATCTTCCTCTATTGACTGGTAGCCAACACAGCAGACTGGTACTGAGTGATTCTAGACATAATGGTGATTTATCATTTAATCCAGAATGCAAAACCTTGGAGTTTTGGATGGTAAGTATCCCAAGTGCTTTGGGAATTGAAGCCATATGCATTTTACTGAGTCAGTGATGCTGATGCCAATATTCTTTTAACTAATGGGAGCTTACAGGAACAGCAAATTATTTAAAAAGGCTTCAAGAAATCACTACTGTTTACATGCTTCAAAAAGTAACTCATCCCACTTAGTTCTAAACTGGCTGGAAAAGAGAAACAACTGAAGAGAAATGTTTTCCAGGCAGAAGAGTGCTTTCACTGTAGGCCAACCTCATCAAAAATTAACTCCTCTTTCGGTCCAGTCTTTACCCTTCAGCTCCTTCTACCTTTCATTTCCCATCTCTATTTGTTCTTTAAAATATTTCTGTGGATCTGCGCACAGAAGTGCAAAGGGTGCTCTGAAGCACAAATGAACTGAGTGCTCAGAACATCTTCCAAAGCATTTTAAGGCCACTGTAATGCTAATAAACTGAGAAAACTACTACTAGGTAGTAGCCCATCCCCTAGTACCATCCTTTCCCATTCCTAAAGGTACCAACTCATAGGGGATGGAGCATATAAGAAAAGAGCAGCTAAGCCACTCACAAAAACTGGCAATCCTTAAGCTGCATTTGGTAGACAAAAGTGTAATGAAGAATACTGCAATGGCAGCAAACTAATGAAATGGACTGTAAGGTAAACAAGTGGATGCAGAGACTGCAACACAGAAGTGCGAAGAGAGTGGTGGATAGAGGAACCTCTCTGAAATCAATTATACCTTCACATCCACGCTCAATCTGCCCACTGCGGTGCAGAGCATCGTTGATAAGGTCAGGCAGGCGCCCGTTCAAGTCCACAGATGCCAGACAGCCTTGAAATCCATCACGTGAGGCCACAAGCTTCGGGAGGTTGCTATACATGCCTTGAGCTAGGCCAGCAATGTAGAGATCACCTACAGCAGAGAGGGGTAAACATACGAGAGGAGGGACGTCACACACCTTCTAGAGCCACTTTTCTTGCCACCAAACGTGAATAAAGCGAAGTGAATACATGTTCAGAGAAAGTTAAAAACAGAGCAATGTATTGTGCAAGAAGTCACTTCTGTTTCCTTTATTACAAAAAACCCAAAACAAACTAAACAATCAACCTAAACAAAATGAACCAAAAAAAAACCCAAAAAAAAAACCCATCATAAAATCCCCTAAATAATTCTAGTTCTCATTGATACCTAACCAGGAAAAACTGAAAAATGACAGTTTCTGAAAAAGCAAAATATGACAAACTATTCAGCTACAAAAAGTTGTCAAACAAAAAAGAGAAAAATTAATTTGAAAGCCAAAATGTGCAAATGTGTTCTATAATGCATGGTTACTCCAAGTTTTCTCTTATTCACTAGTTCAGCCCTGCAAGAAGAAAGGGGGAACCTGTCAGTCCTGTAGAGTTTACCTTTAAGATCCAGATTTTTGGCGCCGTTGATAACCTGAGTGACCACCTTAGTGTCCACTTTTAAGCTGTGTGTGTTGCTGTTATCTCTGGTAATGACAACATTGTGCCATTGGTTGTCATTCAAAGGACGATCACTGTTGCCTTTGATAACATTAGGTCCATTTCCGAGGTCAAACACGTAGTGTATATACCTGTAAATATAGCATGAACTGGTTAACATTCTGGAAGAACTCCAGCATTACTGAACCTTATTCTAGCCAGAGCTGATAAATTAACTTTAAAAAGTCATGAAGGAAAATATGTCTGCGTTAGAAAGTTTGAATAGGCCAAAATATTAGCCACTGCCTTGGAAGAATATAGTTGTTTCCTTTCCACCAAAGTGTAAGGATTAGTATTTTGAGATGACAATATTTCAAATAATCAGATTCTAACCATAAAACATTCCTCTTTTTCACAAAGTTCTCTCAGATCCACAGAAACACTGTCTGTGCATATAATTTTTTTAAATTGATATAATTGATAAATTTACTGGGGAGCAACACTAGATGTGCTTATTTGGGGCATATATTCCCCAGATTAATTCTGAGTTTTGAATAACTCCCGTAAGAAGTTAATTGGGAAACTCACTTAAAATATTGTACTAAAATTCTCATGAGATCCTAGACTTATTCAAACAGCTGAAAAACAATTAGTAAAGCTTTTGGCAAAAATAGAGACCCTAACAAAGACTGAAGTCATGGGAGTGTTACACTGAATTATTTATGTAGTTCAAACACAGAAATCCACCTGAGGATGGAAGAGAAATATTCTACTTAGGAAAAAAAAAAAAAAAGATAACAAAATTAATCTCTCAACAGAGCAACAGGAGCTCATGACCATTGCTTTTTTATTATTCAATGTCCCAGTTATAGAAATATTTTCAAAGCCAAAAATGAAAACAGATTGAACTGAAATAAACAGGACTAGTAAGCTGTGGAAAACGTCTACCATAACTAAATCATAAGAGATCAAAATTTGTTCAGCTAACAAAGGATTTTTCTTTAACAAGCTATTGGTCTTCTGAAAAGAATATAGCAGCTCAAAAGCAAGCTGAGCTCGCTTTTCATCAAGCATCACCAGCAGAAGTACAAATTCAGCAGCCCGTATGCTTTTTCTTTTTCCTTTGCTGGAGATGGCAGAAACAAGTATTACAATGGGCAAAAAAAAAAAAAAAAAAAAGAGAGATGGAGTAGGGAAGAAGAGACATACAGAGTCCTCAGCACATCTCATCTGTGCTAATCTGCAAGGTTGACAGGACAAAACATTAGTCTATGTCCAAACAACTTAAAATATTAATACTGTAAAAATGTCCCTCCTACAACCACAGGAGGAAGTCAGTGATAATATCAGGAGGCTTAAGCTTCAGTGTTTTTGTTTAAATGCTTTGTTTTACATTTCAGCAAACAGAAGACATGAGTATCAGGTGAATTGCTCTTCATGCAAGCATTTTAAGCTCACCTACAAGTAAGTTTATCTATAAATAAGCTTGTAGGAAATAACAGAAACCACTCACCCCTTGACTAGCTCAACTGCGATAAAGTCATTGCCATCACCACTGTTAAAGAGGATGAAACCATCAGCTGAGGTGGTCTTGAACTGAAAGAAGAGGTGCATGGATGTATAAGCCTGCAAGGTGGCCAAGCTCAGGTAGCTGCTCTTAGTCTTGAATGTCACAGGGTCAGCTATAATGTTGCGGAGACCAAAGCGAGCCTTCAGCTCGCAATAGTCAATGTCGCCGTTCTTGCACAGGTCGATGTAGAGCATCCCGTTGAACATGAGGCTCTGGAGATGGCCAATGAAGCTGGAGGGGATGACAGAGATGTACCGTTTCTCTGTCATGATCCCCGTCTCGATGTTGTGGAACTCCAAGCGGGTATGATCACCAACCATTGTGCCTGGAGGACGAACAAGGAGGAATATTGGGGATCAGCAACAGGTTCTATGGAGCCCTTCACACTCTGGTTTCCAGACTAATAGCAGAACTAAATCCTATCTGATCATTGTTCAGTAAGCTTGTGTAAGAAAGGCTGTTTAGAATCTTGCTGAAGAGGCTTGGTGGAGATGTGTGAGTCTAGTAGTTGCCAAAACCTGGCAGAAAAGACAGGCCCCTAAAGGGCCATGGGCAGCAAACTGTACTTTTCCCTGTGCTTCACAGATTTCACTATCTGTGAAGGAGACCAGGCATCTCCCTTAAAGCCTACAGTGATCGATTTGATGCAGCAGACCATCTGCCAAACAACTCAAACACTTCTGAAACAACTTTTCCAAGTGCCTTTCCTGAAAGCACTTGATAAACATAGATGAATATAAATAGAGCAGTGAGAGAAGTGAGAACAGTCATAAAATTGCTGATATTTATTCCTTTGTTCTTTCCTGGTGCCTGATGTTATTCATTTTCTTTTAAGAGCATGGCAGGAGGGAAACACACAAAAATGCAACAGGTAAAAAGCTCTCCAGATATATTTAAATCATCAGCCTACCACCTGGGCTATTTACCACATCATGACAAGATTTTAACCTCTTAAAATACCCAAGCTATTCAGTATACCAAATACTACTGTCAGGCCTCTCCTACAGCATATGTAAATGTTTCACTAAGTGTGCTAGGCAGCAGTGCAGACACAGAACCCATACAGTCAGATGAAATACAACAGTATGCTATAAAGACAAGTTGGGCAACATCAGAATGAAAACCCTTTCAGCCAATCTTATTTAGCCCTCCATAGCTCTCCATTAAGGTAGTTTTTACTATTTGGTCACATGTGCAAAGTATTTTTTCTACATGGGCCTTGGTCCATTTAGTAAACAGGAATGAATGGAATAGTAAGAATTAAATTGTTTTCCTATCATTCACTGTTCAACCACTATTCAAATTCTGCTACATATGAGGCCATTATTTTTTTCTGCCATGAAGTTTCCTGCAGTTCTGCATTGGGTTTATGCAGTGTGGTGCTGGCAGCGGGGTGGCTGCAGGGCAGCCTCAGTGAGGAGAGGCCGGGCTCTGCCTGACACGGCCTGTTCCAAATGGCTCCAACCCGCCCCTCACAGGGCACGGCTGAGCCCCTCGGCCACGATGGTGCTGCCTGGGAGAAAACCTGTAAAAAAGAACATAATTCTACCCACAATAAACAAAGGGGAAAAAAACCTAAACAACCCAAACCCCTATGAACACCAAGGACTGCAAAGAGGCAGGGGGCATTCCAGGCACCAGAGTGGAAATTCTCCAGCATCCACAGAGAAGATCATAATAGTGCAGACAACTCCATGCAACTCATGGAGGACTCTTGTGCTAGAGCAGGTGAATATTTCCTGAAGGAACTGCAGCTCCTGGAGAGCCTACACTGGAGCGGTTTTTCCTGAAAGCCTCTGGAGACCACCCATGCTGGAGCACTCCACGAAGGACTGCATTCCATGGGAAGGACCCACACTGGAGCAGGACAGAAGTGTGAGGAGGAAGGAGCGTCAGAGAGGAGCTGTTCCAGGCTGACTACAGCCACCATTCTCCAACCCCCTTCTCTGCCTAGTGGGGGCAGGTGGGAGAGGCAGGAAGGAAAAAATCCAATAAAAGAGTGTGGCTGACACTGTTCTACTTTCTTGTCTTTGTTTCTCATCACTCATAATTGGCAGCAAATTAAATTAATTTTCTCCAAGTCAAGTGTGTTTTGTCCATGATTATAATCACTGTGCAGTCCTCTCCTTTAGAAGGTTTTCCAAAGGAAACAGCCACACTACCCATTGGTCCCTCTCACAACAGTTTAATATGCCGGTCAAATTTACCAGGTTTAAAAACCAGAGGGAACAAGGATATTCACACTAGTTTTGTTAAAATTCACAGCTTGATGAAGACCTGAATAAATATTTCCAGTGTGCTATAGACAGACAAAATTTGCCAGCAGTATCTGACTTGGCTGCATCTGCTGGTCAGCAAGCATATATACACAACTCTGATATCTGTCAGTCATTGGGACTGTACCTAGGAACCATACCAATCACCACAGCTGAACCCAGAACAAATTCCCCCAGTTCCCCTAGGTCATATCAACTGGGGCTTTCTCATATTCTCTGCTCTCTCCTGAAGTTTCCTAGCATTTCTCACCTTAAGAGTTTCCAGGCATTAAAAGACAAAAAAATCAAACAGCCAACCAAAAAGCAGTAGTTCTTTCAAGACTTTTCCTACTAATTGTGATTCATTTTTTTCTGTTGGGGATAGAACTTTTGAAGACACATGGGTGATACACCCTGACTGGTAGTGTATAGAGGGTCAGATTAAATGAACTGATGGTCATTTTCTTGCTTAGAGACTCTGGAAACACTGAAATATTCCTAACCCGCCTCTCATGTTCATGTGCAAGCTGCAGTTTTTCAGTTTATACTTTGTCCAATTGCAAACAAGTTTTATTCAAAGACAGCCAACAAACACAGTTGTTAATAGAAAAAAAAAATCAGCTATCTACTTCAAATAAAAAGAAAAAATATTACATAAACCAATTCACCTTTTTCACTTGCTCCAAATTTTACCAGTGGATCTAAATATAAATGCAATTATACAGAGACCATGGAAAACTTCAGTCCAAGCAGACACAGCTGATCAAACTTAGAAGCAGCTGAAGGCAGTCACAAATTTCTGACTATTTAAAAATTCAAGTGTCAGCACCAATGCAAATGTTTTTAAATCCTGGAACAGCTCTTTACCAGAAATAATATTTAGTTTGAAAAAAAGAAGTTTCCAGAAATTGAAATAGTACATGGGGAAATTTGTTTAGACAACTTTCTCATATCCAATACTGTGATTCTTAGAGGCTTAGTGTTTCAGTGTCAGTGTTACAAAATTTATGATTTTTCCAAACCAGAAGTGTATTTTCTTAAAATTAGAAAAGTCACTTAAAATATTATCCTGCTTCTTTACTTAAAAAAAAAAAAAATAGAACAATAAAATTAAGAGATGTCAGTTCTCAAAGGCAAGAAAACTCCTTCTTTTTGTTCTTCTACACTTAAAAAAATATAAGGCAATTTTGGCCTGAGAAGGAGAGAAAAGCCAAGACTGGGAAATCTGGGACAGGGAGCCCAAATATAGAGGGCATTAAAAATGAAGTGAGGGAGTTTGGAGGAGGTGAGCCCAGAATCTTAGAAAAGGTGAAAAATGAAAAAGCTGGGGCTGGCTTAATAAAAAAGAAATAGTGTTAGAAGCACTGCTATAGAAAGTCAGGAGTAGTTCAGCAAAAAGCTGGAAATGACATGGCAATACAAGATCAGAATCAGGACAGAGATGTAATTTCCTAGGAAATCATGGAGTGCAATCCAGTATTTTCTGATCTCATTAGCTATCAGCCCCACCTGCAGAGTTCACCTCTAGTTCCCCCACTGTGCTCTACAGAGTACTGTACCTACTACAGCAATCAGAAGCTCCCTAGTTCAAGTAGTAGGAGAAAAAATTCCAGCCTCCACTGTGGTATTTGGGTGCTAGGAAGATGTCATACAGAGGAATATATCTGCTGTATTTGTGTCTCATTTACCACTTCTGTTCTGAGGTCTGTTCTGAGGTCAGGAGGAATGTGGGACAAGTGTTTTGTGATTAAACAGTAAAATGTTGTCCAGAATTGGATTCTATCTCTGCCTTAGATGCCCTACAGAAAACCAAGCCAGACACTTGTTTACAAATTTTTCATAGGTGGTCATTAATTGTCTACATCGAATTCCCCAAGTGGCAGGGCTGAACTAATTTACAGGATATAATTTCCAGACATGCTGTATCTTTCTGATGCAAATGACTAAAAATACATGGCAAATTGGTACCAAATGCATCCAACTTTAATCTGGTGCCTTGTTCCCAAGCCTGTAAAACGGGGAAAAGATGCCCACTCACTTCACATAACATAGTAATAAATCTAGTTAAAGCTTCTTAATTCTGTATAAACATATTGATGAGTAGCCTACAACAAACAAACATAGAAAAAAAAAAAAATTAAAAAAACCCCAGCAGGTCTAAATTTAGAGGAAAATTCAGCTGGTGTGCATTGTTCCAAACAAGCAGTAAGAAGACAGAAATCAAATAGGCTGTTTATTTTTATTTGGGGCCCAATTTAGACTTTTGATCTATGCCTAAGACAGCAAGAATCCTGTGGAAAAATCTATGTGACCACACCACTGAAGACTGTTATCTGCCCAAGGAAGTGGGATGCAGATTGCACAGAAAATCTTAACTCTGGCTTTTCTGACTTCTGACTTTGCCATGATGGCATTCTTTAAACAGATATTTTTAGCTGTAATGCATCTTTAATTATGTAATTCATATACATGTACATATGCGTATCCTATTTTAGTATAGGATTGTATCATTATTATTTATAAACTCAGTTTTGTGAAAAAGAGACTTCAAAAACAGATGGCTTTTGGAGATCGATTCGGTAATGCAGAGAGTGCCACCTCGTGGTGCTTCCTAAAAAAGCATACCCAGAAGAATTGTTCTCAAATTTTGAAATAATCACAATGAAGTTTTTGTTGGCATGTGTCACTAACTCAAAGAGTTCCCTCTTAAAATAAAATTCATTTTTCCTATAAGCTAATTTTGACCAAGTCACCACCAAGACTGACCTCCTACAAGGAGAGGGAATGATTTTTCTTGCACATGTTTCTTGTTTTCTCTTGCAAAATCAGAGCCAGTATAGAACAGCATATACTTACATCAGAGAGAAAATATATTTCAAACAATTTTCCTGTAAGCTAAATTCTTTGGGCTTATTTCAGATTTCTGGCTCCTGGCTTTCCAAATAATCTAAATTACCGCAATATTTAAAATAATTCACATTCATACAGAAGAAGAAGACTTTTTTTCAGATAAAGGACAGTCTTCTGGCACTATGTATGGCAGCCATTACTTCTAGTTGCATTCTGAGTAGAAGTTGCTCAGAAAAGAGGATTTCAGCAGTTGGCAAACCAGCATGGGTGTCAACTAACAATCATACTAGCATCGGTTTTTGCATCCAGGGTTCCCTTTTTTTAATTCTATTATCAGCCTCCAGACTGCTGATGCTTTTCTCAAAAACCCAGTTCCTGAAGTTATGTACAACTATGATAATTTTGGACCTTCAAAAGAAAAGAAAGATAGGTTTCTGGGTCTTGCAGTCATGGAGAAATGGACCTGAAAAGTATCATCTCTACAATTCTGCAATTAAAAAAGGATCAATCTGGAGTACTTTGATAATTTCAATGCAAATCTTAACCTGGGACACACCAGGTTCCCTGACTGACTGATATTTTCTTTCCTCCCTTCAAGTATATTCCTCTGCAAAAAGAAGGAGGAGCTCAAAAAGCTGTCTAGAAATGCAGAAAATAATTAAAAAGAAAAAAAATCAAGGGAAAAAAAAAAAAAAGGGCTAACACACTATCGAGTCAGGATCCTCCCTAACCTCTAAACCGAAGTTGAGAACAAACTGCTTTGCTTGCTTTGTCTTCTGGATGGCTCTGAACCATGAGCACAAGAACTTGGGAAATTAAAAAAAAAAAAAAAAAGAAAATAACCAAGAATGCCTAAACTACAAAAAAAAAAAGGAAGAAAGAAAAACCAAAAATGAACAGCAGAGACATAAATCCATGCTCTGTAACTCATATACTCCATGAAGGTTTATCATCAAGGAACTGTTCGTGCAGAGGAATGGTCCAGAGCGCCTCGGCCTTGACTCCACAGCATTGGAAACCATCACACATGCAACTCAGGAGTGGAGTTCCTTTATTCCTTTATTCAGTCTACCTCAGAAAGAGCCTGGAGCACAAGAAAGTTCTGCTGAACACCTCTACAGTCTGATATATGTGCAAGCTTAGCTATCCCCTAAACCTGTATCTCAGGTTGTTATAGTTGTCACCGAAGTTTCTGGTGCTGGCTAAGAAGGCTCTCAGACCTGAACGTTCATGTTCAACATAATAACACTAAAAAACACCCCAGTGGTAACAGGAAGGGCTGGGGGGAAGATACACAAAAGAGCAGGGAGAAGGAGCATATTGACATAGACTAGGAACAGAGATACAAAGACAGTGATCAAAAAATATTGATACATCACACTTACCCTCAGCAACATCATCATCCACCATCAGCTTGAGGCTCTTTCCTCGCCGAACCACACGGACAGTGTGCCACTCGTTGTCATTGAGTTTCTGCCCAGCATAAAGAGTTTCAGGTCCCTTGCCTGGGATGGGTGATAGGTGCAACAGTTAAAGCCAGACCCACAATTGCTTTAGCACTTTCTCAATGGGAAAAGTCATGAAAATCAACTTGGTGTGATACAGACCAGTAGAGTGTACAGGTATATAACAACCTGTAATCAAACCTGTATCCTCCCAGCTCAGGGAATCACAAACCCTTCCACTCAGTCAGCTGCCTTCCTCCACAGAGCCCTAAATTCACAAGCATTTAAAATGGGTAGAAATCTCCCTTACGCTGTGGTACTAATTTCCAAACATCACGTTGTACAGTACACTACAGTAATAGGAAAACAAGTTGATGACTGAAATGTTCTAAAGTGGATCCATTACAGTAGCATTTTTCTCTCCTAAGAATCTGGATTTACAACATCCCCAAGATACTAGGGATTATTTTCAAAGTTAAACACACTGGTCTTTCAACACTTCAGTATCAAACACCAGGTTGGTTTCAGTCTCAAAAAAGCCCCCCAAAAACTCCACCCAAAAACCAATAAAAAAACCCCCAAAGAACTTCATAACCCACCTTTAAAAATAATTAAAAAAAAATTAAAATCTCATAAAGAAAACCATTCACCAGCCTCTCTGATTGCTTTAAGGTTCTCTGGCAAAGCAGGCTAAATTTGAGGTGCTTACTTCACCCCTTGAATTACAGTCAAAAGAGAAAGAGGAGCCATGTCTTCTCCAAAAGGTTATACCACAGTTGCCTCTGCAAACAATGCTCCTGGGAAAACAGCATTAGTGCTACTCATATTTGTCTAGTTTTGCTGCTCACCCATCACAGTTGACAGTCAATTACTTAAAAAATTAATTGTTCAGACTACAGGACCGGAACACCTCACTCATGTCAAATGGTAAGTTAAATTAAATAATGGTGTGTGCTAAATTAAAAGCATCTATCCTCATTTCATTACAGTACTAAAATGGGGGAGGGGGGTTGATCCAAGTATACCAGAAAATGTAGAATGAGGACAGCCAAACTTGTTTCACACTGGTCTGGACCCACTGCCTAAAGTGGCAAAAGGGGAACCCAAGAAAAAGAGAATGAGACACATTGAACATATTGACAGGGGTGAGATAGGGGCAGTGAGGCACTGCTACAGCTCGTTGTACTGCACTGGTAAAACTAATCTCAGATAGTGCATAGCCCACAGGATTCACTGTGCCTAATGAGCAATATTTCTGTAATTGCTTCTCACCAAAGAAGGAGCATGGGCAAAGAAGGTCATGTCTCATTCAGCTACAAGTACATGTGTAGTAGAGGAATTCTTCAGAAGGAGACCAAAGCAAAATGAATATTCTACTATTTTTATTTTAAAAAATCATGCAGTTCATGCTAACAAAAAAAAGGAGATTAATACCTTTTCAAATAAAGACCATTGCCAGCCAATTTTACCATAAACTAAAATGAAAAAAAAGTTTTTCTAGTGATCTGGCATATAAAAGTCATTCTTGGATTAAAAGGATAGGGAGTCATATGTTAAAGTAACAGAGAATATCTCCTTAGCAGGGAAACCCATAACTTGTGCTGTCCCTCATCCATGTGCCGAAGTCACATACCACACATGTAAATCCAGCTGAACAAGGCAGCTGGATCATGGCCAGAAAGTTTAAGTTCTTTGGCAACAGACAAGCAAAGCTCTAAGAAACCAATAAAGTTATACTAGATTTACATCAGTAAGTACATTTTATCCTAAAGCAAAATTCACAAAATTATCTCTCTGGATGGACAGAGAAATTACTGTGTACATCAAAACATACAGCATCAGTTACTATAGTTTTACACAGCCACTTCCTAGGTAGGAAGATGAAGGTCACCTGGACCTGTGTGTTTATATAATGCCATCTGAAAGCAGGGCAAAGCAGGGAGGGGTGGAAAATGCTTTCTAAAAAAACCCAATCTTTTCCACATACCCATCAGAGCTCTGGAGGGCTCAGCCAAGAGAAATAATCAGGTGTGCTGGAGTCTGCTCAGCTGACAATGCAATGCATTCTATGAAATAGCTCTGTGTTCAGCATGGTTGAGTAACTCAGTTGCTGACCTTCTAGTTCCCATGTTTCAACCCTAGCCTGACAGAACAGATCAGCTAAAACAGTCTGGGGTTTGGCTTGTCTTGATGCCCACTGTAACACTTTCAAAACAAAACTGTGATACCAACAGAAATTATATGAATATATGTTCAGAAAATGTAGCTTAACCAATTCACAAACAAATTAATAGAAAGGTGTAGCATTCACATTTTTTTCCAAATTAATAAGATTTTCTAATTAGAAGTAACTGGTTAATAGCGTGGGCTAAAAAATTGAAAATTAAGCACTGCAGATATTATTTTAAGTCCATGTTTTGATAGGTCAGTCTTATATTTGATCTGTAGAAACCAAAAAAAAAGGTTTAAAACATTTGTTCATTTACCACCCTCCCTTTTGCAAAAATGGTCATTGGCTTCTTTCAGTAGGGTTACCCAAAAAATAATACCTACAAAAATTCAATACATGAGCATGCCTAAGAGCATTAAAATAAGTTTTTCAAACCAAATATATCTGATCTTAAAAGAAAGCATTAAACAAAATGCTATTTTATTCTATCCAAACTGTTCTATTTTCAAATGCTTTCAAGACATTTATGCAGCAGTGGGTTGACCTGAAAAGCAACAAAATTGTGCCCCCATTTTTCAACTGAGTGTTCAAATGAATTGTTGCTCCTTGTGTAAGCTCTCATTGAATTCTAAGTAGTTCCAAGAACTGTGTATACAGGGACTTCCACATCTGGATACCAAAATTCATTTCACTGAGCATGATTACTACATGTGCCATTACTAAATAGACATTTATGTGTTATCAATTTTTAAACAAGGGCTTGAAGGTTCCTAACCCAACAGCTGCTGATTGGGCCACATGTTCCAGCACCATAACTCTGTCCCTAAGAACAATCTCCTGCCAGGCATTTCTGTGGTCTTGTTTTACAGGTTTAAGGTTTTTCCTCCTTTCAAACTATCTGCATCTACATAATCCTTAAAAAGGAAAACAGACATATGAAGAAGCAAAACAGAATATTAAATGGACAGTGAAAGAAATCTAGAGATTTGGATCTTCCCTTTGTATAACATTCTTTTATGATAAAAGACAAGGAAAGGCAAAGAAGGAACTCTTGTAGCAATGAACAGCACACCTGGAAGCACTTTCTATTTATAATACTTTGGGCCACTGGGTATTAGGTAATTTTGAAAATTTATTTAATTTTTATGCATGGAAAGAGTAAAGGACAACATAACAGGAAACAGAGCAAGGAAGCTTTTATTGTTGCAATAACTTAATGGTTAATCTGACAGACCATCATTCTTATTGGCACCTCTGACTGTCTTGTTCATTCCATCCTCTTTCCTAATGCTATCTGAGGAAACATGTACCATATGGAATTGATCCTTACATTTCATTTTCCAACTCAAATGAGGCAAACTAGTGAATATTCCTTTTATGCTTTGCAGTGGCAAATTCTACTTAATCAGAATCAAAAATATCTGTCTCTCAGCCATCCCCAAATTCTGGACATGAGTTCAGCTGCAGTTCAAGCATCCTGAGCAAGTATTACTCAGCTCAACCACAATGACTCCTCCTCATTCTCCCATGAATCTGCCAACATCTACTCAAACTTTTATGCATATTGTTCATAAAAAACAATTAGTATATGCTTTCAAACATGAAAGAACTTATCCAATCTGCCCAGAATGTCCCAAACATTATCTCTGTATCAAAGGTGCACTGCTACTAATTAATAGCTTGGCTCAAAATAAACTATATAAAAATGCCAAGAACACACATGCCAAAGTATAAAAAAATCAAAAAGCAGATCATGCCTTCTAAAAATGCCTTGTTGCTTTCCATGTGCTCCCCAAGAACTTGCTTGTTTAGAACAAAGAACTGGTCAGAGGGATGCAGGTCTGACAATACCTCTGAAAATGCACTTCTTATTCACCCTCAGTGGCTAACAGCACACAGAAATTTCCTGTATGAGATAAAGGAGAAAGACGGCTAATCCCCTTTGCAGTTTCTCACAGGTGGATCAAAAGGTGTGCTTTTACTTTGGTGCAGGCTGTCATCATCTGATCCATTTAAGAGATTAAAATGACCTGCATGAAACCAGGCTATCTTTATCATTGCATAGTTTAGCCAGCATTACAGAAGAAGTGGAACACTGAAGTCTCCAGAACACCACAAGAGCTGAACAGAAGGGATGTTGCCATATTGATGGGAACGGACAAGGTGCTTCCCTCAGTGGAATTACAATGATAAACAAATAATTCTACAGTGATATTAATGCTTTCCAAAGACCCTCAGTAATAATAAGATTTTCTCTGCTTTTACATTTTCACTAAAATCCTTAGCTACCATCTCAGATTTTTTTCAGCGGAAAGATGTATTTTTGTGTCTCTTTTATACAGGGCAACACCCTGTCAGAATGCCATCCCAAGGCAAGGAGAGGCTGGGAGGGGGAAGTTTCTATGCTCCCCCCTTCCCTTTTTTTTCATTTGTGATGGAGCAGGGGCATTGGGGTTTTTTTACTTACTCCTTTACATAATGACCAGAGAAGTTGTGGGTTGCTGTGTAAAATGTGTACATAGAGGTTTGTGCAACACGACAGTGAATCACAAGACCTCAAAAAAAGGAAGAAATGGGTGTGAGGACAAAGATGCTGGCAATTTTTCACACACCTTTGTGGTTTCCTGGTATGTAGCAATTTCCTACAAAGCACAGGTCAATTATCAAGACACAAGAATGGCTCAAAAGCAGAGCTGGCAGCTGCTCTGAAAATCTTCAGTAACTTTCAGTCTTGGTTAAACATAAACCACTAATGTAAATTTTGTTGTTTCTTTCGGGCAGCACTAGTATGGACAAAGTGTTTTAGGATGGTCTTTTCCTTGACCAGGATTTGCTGTTCAATACCAGGAGCATTGTTAATTGCTAAGAAACAAGTGGTAACCCCAGACTCTGTACATCGCAGACACTTATGTAGATATCCCAGTTAAACCAACCTATATTCTCATATGCACACACTTGTTTTGCTCATATACAGGCTTTAGAATTCCTCTTTTCAAGAAAATGTTGGCCACCAACAAGGAATAAGCAGTTGCACTCCCCCTACAGATACTCAATATCTTCACTGAGAGCCTTACCTGCAGCAGTCCTTCCATTTCCTCAAGGAACGGGATCATGTCCATGTACTACCCAAGTTAAACAAAACATAGCATGCACTTAAGAAACAACTTTTTCTGTGAGGCATGCTAAAAACTTTTATGTTTACAGCTTTACAAAGTGGCTTTACTGTGAAAAGTCAATAAAGTTGAGATGATTTACATCAGCCTACCCAGAAGCAAAGTTTAATTATTTACATCCATTCAGCAGAGAAAAGTGCATACACAAAGTCCTTTAAACACCCACAGCATCAATTAGCCTCCTAAGTGCAAGAAAGAATTCCCTGAAACACCCAGACTAATAAAGGGCATAGAATTAGCTCAGCAACTAACTGAAAAGTAGGAAGACCACCCTACTAGTTCTCTCAAACATATTACCATCTCCATATAAACATCACAAAAAAATAAATTAAGCAAGGTTTAATTATTTTGTATACAATCTATTTTAATTTTTAAACCCCTTATTAAAAACAAAACAAAACAAAATCCCACCAAAACCAAAGCCAACAAAACACAACTTATTTCCCAGCTTTTGCTATAAATACATGTATCACCATACTGAATAACTGTTATTTTCACTGCAGACACCCTGGCCAATAACTGTAATAAGGTTTAGCACAGATTCAGGCAGCATTCAACACTGTTGCACCTTTTCCTAAGGCTCTGAAACAAAACTTAGTGTAGAAATTCATTTGCATGTCTTTCAGGTGACATAACTATAACTTGTGATTACAAACAGGGCGGTGATTTGATTGCATATATCATACAGGTCACACATGGCACAAACTGCATTTATCTGGAGGTTTTTCCATCAAAGTGAGTGGGTTAAGCTCCTTGTTTACTTCAATTTCACTGCTGCTGAATTTTAATGCCTTAGACACCATATAACTACTGTGTATCTAGAGCAGAATAATTTTTAACAGGAAAACGTTCATGTAATTGAAATTTAATCCCCTCAAAAGGGTTTAAATGGGAAATTGCAATTTAAATGAAAGGATATTTCAGTTCATCCAAAAATAATTTTGTTCTGATTTAGAAAACATCCAAAATATTTCAACTTCAAGCTAAGTGAAAAAAATTAAGCATTTCTTATTATCTATTCAAGATATTATTAATTTTAAATGGTAACAATTGATTTCAAATTTTTATTGAGTGAGCTTTTTCCACTTACAAGGAAAAGGATTTTATATTCACAACCAGTGAGGAGGTCAAAAAAGGACACAGAAGTATGTAAAATAACCTCAATTATTCACGCTTTAAAAATTAAGATTTACAAGAGTTTAATTAAATTAACTTCAAAGTGATTTCAGTCACGCTGGCTCTATGTTTGTTTTCAGATAAGGCTGTCATATGAACCACTCCACATCTGCCAAACGCCTTAAACTGCTGTTCCTAACAGATCAGGGCAGTAACAGCTTCAGCATAGGTACAAAGAGCTCAGAAGCTGCTATATTGTGACTCATCTACGACTTGCCTGAGGAATTATTTGTACACACTGTATTTTCACTGAGAAAAGCTCCAGACTACTCCTGGTGTAAGTTAAGCAGCCAGGCAACCACAGGAGCATCGTCTACCGCAGGGAGCACCACTAGAGGGAAACCACATTCACTGAAGCTGCTGCTTAGACAGCCTAACGTCAGTAAAAAAGGAGTTACAGTACTCAGTGTTGCTTTCCAGAGCTTCTCCCGCTGATTTATTTCGCTTGGAAGATGACTCCACCCCAGCAATTCATAAATAACTCTAAAACTTCAACCCAGCTTCACCTCCATAACAGCAACTACCCATTGGTTTCAGGTATACTTGTTTAATGGGTGTAATTTGCCTCCCAAGAAATGAGTATATGCAGAAATCATAAATACACAGAACCTCATGAAATTTTACCATAAGAGAGAATTTTAAAGTAACCATTACAACAACAATTATATACTATAGACTTTAGTACACCACAACAGTAATAAAGAGGAAAAGAGAGTCTATTTAAAGGAAGCGTTACATTTTATTAGTTTCCCAGTGATGCAGTAAAAGCAAAGCAAGATGCAGGACTGACAAAGCTAGAGATTTAATTCTTCTTTTTTTTTTCTTGTGTAGATACAGTAATAGAGATACCAAACTAAACAGCTTTATACTGCCCTCTTTGATGCACCTTACTTGAAGCATAGATAGACTATGCTACCAACAGTAAGACCACTAAAGTTTCTCTCCCTGTTTAGTTTCAAATCTCTCCATAAACACTGCAAAACAAGTGGGTTAATCATGATGATAGTGAGAAGAATATGCTGGTGATGAAGCTGAGACAACTGGAGTGAGCCATATGCATTATACAGACACACACACAGCAGCAATGAGATAATCTAACTGCTTGGATGAGATTCAAACCACTTAGAGGGGAAAAAATTATGAAACAAATGTATGAGGCTTTAAACCAAGAATCGACCCCTCTCCCTCACACCCCTTCTCAAAGACCTTTGCTTTTGCTATGTTACTAAGTAACAGGAAGGAGCAGGCTGGAAAAGCTCGTATGATGATCCCATTTAGTGAGTGTTCTCATGCTCTAATTGCTGCTATTACTTCATTGATAGGGTTATTTGAATTTTGGAATTATATGATTCTTAATGTGTGTGGGGGGTGTGCCTTTTTAAAGTATTATATTAGCAACTTCTCACCTAAATCTGCAAAGCAAGATCAGAAAGATGGATAAATCGTACAGTGCATAGAAATACAGCACCTTATGGTAATTGCACATGTGTCCTTCAGAAAAGGCCACTTTTTATCAATAGGACAGCATCTTTGTCCCTCTCTTTCAGAACATAGAAAATAATACCAAAGGAAGGGTGTCCTCTTCTCAAAGGCACATTTGGCATTGAACAGGTGAGTCAGGAAAAAAAAACCAACTCCTTGAAGCTCCAGTCCCATATATTGTGTTAAAGATTTTTGTTTGTTTGTTTTTAATGCTCTTTAGAACACACTGCACAGTCCCTACCAACAGCACAGCATTAGAACAGAAGACAGTCCTGGTACCAACACTTCTTTATCCAGATATGAAGGGCAAAGAACATCATCATCACATCTTCAAAGAACCTAAATTTTCCTCTCCATTAAGGTACCTTTCCCTGTGGCACCTGGGTGCCTGAGGTGTTAAAAATGCACACAGAGTTACACATTTACTGTTGCTAGCAGTGTGACACGAACTAGCTTCAGCCTCCCTCTAAGACAGTATCACAGAAATTATGTCTAACTGATTACAAAGCCAGCAGGATTCTGCAGGGGGTACAAAACACTGCATATGTCCTTCAGGTTTAGCTCTCTTTTTGTTACCTCCATTCTGAAGAGTACCACTCTTTTTTATAATTTTTAGAGTTTTTTAACTTGCATATTAACCAGTATGTATAAGTCTACAGGGAACCCTGGGTGTATTGGTAGGAGGAACATGAAAATGCACAGAAATCATGTACAGACACAGATAGCAACCAAAATTTGCAAGTGGAGAGCCTTTGCTTTCAGATATTACAGGCAAGCTATGTGTGCATAACTAGTAATGCACACTGGTCCTCCCTGGTTGAAGTGAGAAACTACTGAGAAAAGGACAGTAAGTGGCACTTGGACCTAACATGGAAGAGTCTTTTTATTTCACTTAAGGAGCTGTTGAGGAAGGATCAAATGCTTCTGGAAAGCTGAGGGATCAGTAGTGCAGACTGGAGTGCCTAATGCTAAAGGTATTTAAAAGCTTACCCACCTCAAAGTCTTTCACTTCACTTTGACTGTTCTCCCACTTCTTAAATAGGAATGGTTAGCACATGATAGTGACCATATAGCAACACATATGACACTATTGTGACTGAAATTTTTCCTGATATTTAATAGCTAGAGCATTGGTATATATTTTACCTATTAAGATAAACCACATCTCCAGGTTACACAGCAGAAAACAATTACAATCCAATAAAAACACCTCATGGGGAAGTTCTACCTATACAAAGAGTAGAGACATAGAAGACACTCTCCAAATGCCCCCTTATCCTTTCTCTTCTTGAGCTGTAAGTTAAATACTCCCTTTTGCTTGCCATCCTCTAAGCTTTTCATTTTCATCTTACTATTTGCAGAATTTCTTATTTATCCAGGACACAACACTAATGCAACCTCAAAGTTTTAGAAGGCAGAATGTGGACAGAGTTGTATTGCCAGAAAAAGCTTGGACCCTCTTTTCTAGCTGCAAATAATTTGTTTAATGACACTTAACCCTTCTATTTCCAAAAACCTTTCAGCAGTAGTCACAATGCATACTCCCAAAAGAACTGGGACCCTGCTAGCAGAAACCCATCTCAGTGATTGCAACAAGATCAGTATCCACTGATGAAAATCTTCCTCATGTGCTTTACAGACACCACCAAGCTCCAGTCTCCTGATAGCACAGGCTGCTCGCTTTCTACCTAGACTGAGAAACCCAGATGAGAAAGACAAGTGGTATGTAGATCTACAGGCAAGAGACTCCTTATTTAGCTTAAGGAGCTATCAAGGAAGGATCACAGGCTTCTGAAAAGCTGAGGGATCAGGCGTGCAGACTGAAGGATAGTTGAGGATTTACAGATAAAGATGACATCTGAGGAAATATCGAGAACTCCTTTGAAATTCAGATTTTAAAAGTCACAGCTTTCATGTCAGCTAAGGAGCATGTAAAGGAAAAAAAAAAAATGCCCTGGGAGAAGAAGAGGGAATTATAAAGTTAAGCACATAAGTTTAAACATATTCGTATCTCTCTGTCCTCAGTGCTCCCAATAACAAACAGTGTAAGATCCAAATTGATGCCATCCCTTTACTCAAGAGGATGCCATACCTCTTGAGTCACTCCATTTCATATGTATACCTTCATAAAAATCCTCCATGCTTCATACCACATTTACGTGTAATCCTAATATTGTTAATATTAGATAGGAGTACACCAGGTAATTAATTGTAAGGAGTCATCCTAAAACAGCAACATACCAGGCAAAGGACAAAAGAGAAACAAAGCAGATCTCTTCCCACAGGAAATAGACGTACTCCTGGGAAGGTACCACCAGCATTTGGGGATGTTCTTTTGGTGCACAACAAAGAGAAATGTTAATGATCACTTTAAAAAGGCCAGAGCTTTGACAGCAAAATCAGTGTACAAACCATGAGCTGAACACAAGGAAGGAAAGTGGTGATTTTATAGACCCTGAGTTCAACTGATGCCTGTGCATCTTCATCAGCTATCTTGGTTATAATCAAGGTTTACCAGTCCTTGTGCATCACATTTAAAATTTTTAAAGAAATAAAATAAAAAATTCTAGTTGTACTGGGATTACATATTAGTTCAAGCTCTTTCGAAAACAATTAAAGCAATAAGATTGCTTGACTACCAAGTAATAGTATATACACTGGCCTCTGGCTAAGTTGTGAAAACTGTGGAATTTGATTGATGTCATAAGCTGGTCACAAACATCTCTCTATAACATCTCTTTACATTTCCCATGGAAAGTTTAGTGATGAGAATACTTTGTTTTCCACTGCAAGTTTGAAAATACATCCTTTCCTCTGAGAAAATGTTAATTTGTGTGTTTTCAATTTGTGTGCCTTCTCAAAGACTCCAAAAAAAACCCCAAACCCACAAAACCTCAACACAATCTTTTTCTCCCTTTCTGCTGCCTGTTATAAAAGGAGGTAGCAATTGTTACAGGGATGGGTAGATTTTACACACCTCTCTCCCTAAATATTACTCCCCACAATGTCTCTATTTCTAGCTGGTGAACAGATGGTGTGCTACAATGCTCATCAAACCAATATTTCTCTCATTTCTACCCACAGGAGCACTTTGAGAATGAATCTGTGCATGTTTAGAAAGCATTCAGATTCTATGCTGAACAAATGGTGCAAAACTACTAGCATTTATACAGCCCATACTATCAGCAAACATATTATTTTAATACTGTAACAGCAGCAGAACATTTCCAGATTCTCTTTTAAATGTGGATCTTCAGATTCTACCATCAGTGCAAGACAAACACCACAGAAAGTAGAAGAGACCATCAAGTCCAATGGGTCAATCAGTTGAGGTTGATTCCCAGGACAGCACCAGAGTGCCAATACAGGCCATGATATAAATGATTGGCACAAATATACAGCACAAGAGTTTTAAGCTCTCTACAATTCCCACAATTTCAAGAGGAATAAGTACTCCTCTCAAGAAGGGTTTTGGTTGGGGGGAGGTGTTGGGTTTTTCGCTTTGTTTTAAAATGCACAAGGATAAGACATTTCAGGATGATGTATTAAGAATCACTGCAGAATCAGTCAGGAGAAGCAAATGTCATCATTTAGCTCATCACACCCCCAAGAATGTTAATGATATGGTGACGTAAGGGTTTGATGGAGTATGCAAAGCAATGGCCAAGCCTAGAGAATGAGCATTAGACCTCAGAAGACTCCTGCTTCTAAGTCTTTGAAGTACTGGTTCTTCAGAAGTCAGGTTTTCACAGAAATAAATACTTTTACCTGCAAGTGTCATATTAGCCTGTTCTCACTAAGGTCTTCTAAAATAATGCACTAGGTAACACTCTGTAGGACCACAGGTCAAGCTTGGGGTTGTTTTTTTCTTTTGGTTTGTTTGTTCTGCTTATTTTATTTGTTTAGCCTGTATTGCTAATGGATGCTTTAGATTACTGGTTGTAAACTACTCCCTACTGGTTTGTGAGACTTTATCAAGTGTAGCATTTCCAACCTGCAGCCTGGGAAAGAGCTGGATGGCTTGTTAGAAACCTGAATTGCTTGAGTGAAAGCAATTGTCCCCAGTCACCAGCCTGGGTTTATCACTCAAAGGTTAAACAACCCTACCTCTGGGCTGAACCCCTGTTTGCTGGGAAGAGGCCTCAGAGTTTCCCTCTTGCTTCCTCTTTTATTTACTCTTTTTTTTAAGGAAGAGATGGAAACTAGTTCTACTCTTTTTCATTGCAAAGACTAATTAATGGTATCTCCAACTGACAGCAGTTCAGTTTTAACAAATGCATGTGCATGAATTCAATGGCAGCTTGATTTTCAGGGGTGCTGAAAGGAAGCTATAAAGAACATCAGTCTGGAAAATCAGATGAACTGGTATATAAATTCAAAGTCTCAATAAATGGCAGAGCAATTTTATAGGAAGAGACATATTTATAGACGTGTTGTCTCTCATTCACTCCCAAGTCCAGTTTTAGAAGTTGCTAAACATTTGTTTAATGTAAAGCATGCTTAACAGCAAATTGGTAGCTGAAGTTTTACCTCTAAACCAAGCCATTTGTACAAGCCTGCAAGCAACTGGGTCACATTCAATATCTCTTAACATCACTGTTGCCATTTCAAGCAGGTACACAGTGAAAAATATTTCAAATAAAGCTGAGATGAGTTGGAACTAAGGGACTTCTAACTTCTCATTCAACGTCACTAGCATCACAAAGCAGAACAGCTTCTCATTTTATACCAATGCTGACTTTTAATGAGGTGTCAAATACAGACACATGGCTTCATGCAAAGAACAATTAAAAGACTACTTCTATGAGAACACCAATCTAGGACAACCATCTGGATCAGAAAATTTGCTCTTTTATATTTATAGTCAAATATAAGCAATAGCCACATAATCAAAAATGATGCAAAGAACATCTGCTCACCAACACAAAGAAATATCCCTTCACCATTTAAATAAATGCAATGGGAAAATGCACCTATTCTGTGACTTTTCACTTTCATAAGCCACATCTGATTATCTGCTGAAGAATGCTCACTGCTAGAACAGAAGTACCATGTATGTCGGATTATGACATTAAGGTGAATATTTATATCATATGCAGACATAGTTTTGCAAAATAAGAACTGGACCACAGAGGTGCTGCCACTGCACAGATCACATTTGACATCCAGGAAATAAAAAGAACAGGAGGAATTTTTTGGTTCACTGAACATATTGGCAACATCAGCAGAAGGAAGAGAAAATCATTTCATGCCAATCAGAAAATGCCCTTGGTTTCTGGACCAAAAATAGTCTGGCAAAAGCAACCCAAACAATGTTCTGCATGGAGTTTTTATGTTTTTAATTCAAAGCCAGATAGGGCTGAAGTTCTCACACTATGCCTTCTTTGCTGTGGTATTCAATGGTGAGGTCAGGCCTCCAAAGTTTCTGACATATAAAAATTCATGGGATGAGAAAAGCTGCATCCGAACGTACTGAGGGAGCCAGCTGTTGTCTGTGAAAGAACACCTTCAATCACCTTTGAAAGGCTGCAGTCACAGAAGAAGGTCTCAAAGGGACAAAAATATTTTTAAAAGCTGGCCTTTTATGCAGGGAGTTGGACCACAGACCTCCAGAGACCACTTACCAACCTGAGTTTTTCTATGAAAACATTTTATTTCACTGGCAACCAGATGTTTTTGGTTTCATTGACTGGGAAAATAAATAATTTTAGCGTAAGTTAAACATTGAGACATTGTTAAAAATGAAAAGTCAAAATATTTTTATATAAAATGTCATAATATTTTTATTTTTCCCATTTCTTTTTTCATAAATACTTGCCAAGTTCAAACTAAATTGACAGATAGATGCAGTCAACATAAATCTGTGCATTGCAGCTAATAAACCATTCATATGAAAACACAATCTAGTTGTACTTGGAAGCTGCTTTCAGCAATATTACTCTTGGAAAAAACAAAATATTTGTGAGAAAAACCTCTATTCAGAAAAAAACTGCATATAAAATTAATAACCTCAGGCAAAGCCTATAGACTAATGTCTCTATTTACCAATATTTCTTAATTTAAGGTAGTGACCAACACAGACGAAACTATTCTTAGCTTCAGACATGAAAATAACTGACCCCAAGTCTGTATATACAAACTCAGGTCTGTGAACTCAAGCTGACCAGCAGCTCTGCAGTGGCATCCTGAACACATTAATGGTAGCTGCCTTTTCCATCAAAGTTATTCTTTTGGACTGCACTCTTAAGATGGTAGGGGTGCTTAGAGTATAATCCCTTACAGAATGATCCCTAAGGAAACAGGCATATTTTGCATATAATTGTCAGTTGGGAGTGTTTTCCTTTATCAAATTGATTTTGATTATTTTTATCTTCATAGTGAGAGACTTGTCAAAAATGCTTCCTACACTCTTCATCTGTGTCCATGGCAGAGATGGCTCCTACATCCCAATCACTGACACCACAGTAAAGTAACAGGGAGGAAATTGAGTCTGCCCTGGACAACCATTCTAAGTCAACCCCATTCTCTCTGGGTGCCTCTCATCACAGCAGAGATTTGGTTCAAGCCCTCTTCAGCCACAGTTATTAGACATGAACAATCCCCAGGGCCTCCTCCCAGCAGGAGGGAGCCTGGACATCTCCACTTCTCTGTATGCTCCCTTAGAGAGGGAAATGGGCTGTATCTCCAGTGTACCTGATCTGACAGCTTTCCTCTGAAAAAGGAAAAAAAAAAACCAAAAAAAGAGTGCAGACACATTTTTCCTCCAGCCATGTCACCCTGAACAAACACTGGGAACGAGTTTTAAAGTCAGACTGCAAGGCTGTGCAGAGAAAAGCCTGAATCTGCTTACCAAGGTTTTGTTTGTGGCAGTTTTCAATTTCCTTCCTGACTGGGTGAACCCCTTCATTAAAATAACATGATTTATGCAAATAACCACTAGCTAGCATAGGAGGCATTTATTTTGTTATGCCCAGAATTTACATGCATTCAAGGAAAGATAATTTTTTTCTGACTGGCTGTAAAATTGCCACTAATATTTACAGAAACACTTCTCTGGCTTTAGGCCAGAGCCCCTGCTATGCATGCATCATATATTCAGTTAAGATCCAGTTAAAGAAGAGCAAGCTCTACAGCTAAACTAATTCCCTGAATAGGACTAGCACTACCTTTTGTCACTGGCCTTTGTGGTGACACTGCATTATGAGGCTGGCAGTCTGGCTTTCACTAACACAAGTTTCTGCTAGCCGCCACTCTGAAGCAAAGGAAGCACATGTGGGAAGGGATGGTGGGGAGAGGCAAAGCAAAAAAGTTTATTTTCCCAATGTGCTGATCCTGAAAATCCCCTCTTTCTCTTGTGTTTGCATACCTCCTGTCCATATGGGCAACAGAACCACAACAGGCCAGAAAAATCCTGCCTTGCAGTCTCTCTCATTCAGAAATGATACCCCAGACCAAAGCACCTGAGCAAATTGCTATAGATTGGCAAAGCTCAGAGAGGCTTTAATTCCATGATGAACCTTTAAAACATTAGAAATATTTGAGAACAATGTTTGCATTTAGAAGAACCTAGATATCTGTGAAACTTAACCATAGAGAGTCTTACAATAGAAAAACAGGTCAAGAACTTCTTGCAAAGAAATACAAACAGTAACTAGGACAAAGTTATACATTGAAAATATATGGATAAGAATCCTTCCTTTCACTGATACTTTCATGTGGAATGACACAGAGCCAATCCCATACAGAATATGAATCAGCTTGATGTTAGCGACTTGAACAGCTTGAACTGCTTTCTAACTACCACCTAAGAGTACCGATGCTAAGAAATTAATCACCACCAATTATATTCCATGCTAATAATTATCAGAGTCTGTCAATTTTTTTATAATTTCAAATTATTTTAGCATTTTCTTTCCACTATCTCCACTCACCTACCCTGTCAAAAGAATTAAATGCATCAAATAATAAGAGGGAAAAAGATGTATTTCTAAAGGCTTAGAGGGAAAAACCTCAACATTACAAACATACTGCATGAGCCCTTGGGAACATTCAAAATATATTCAAATTTGCAAAACTGAACAAACATACAGAGTTATTTCCAGATGACACCTTACACTATCCTGTCACAACAGATATATAACAGATATAAGAAGAAATGACCTCAAAAAGCTTTACACTTAAATAACCACAGACTGAATCAGAGGCATTCCTCTTTTTCTTACAGAAGCAATACAGAACAGAGAGGTAGAAGAGTCTGAAGTTCTCACACTCATATTTCTCTGGATATAACAGATTAACAGTTTTTTCCTACATTACAGGAATATTTAGAGACATCTTACAAAATATTATGCCTCTCTGTAATGAGTGTTTATCAATAGTAAATGGCTGTTTATCAGTCTAAGCACAAGCAGCTTATTTCTCAAGTGCCATCAGTGTTATTTTTCTCCACAGATAATGGCTGGTAACCTCAAGGTATGCTTAGGCAACATTATAACTATCATGGCAAAGAAATAACTCATAAACACCTTGGGAGGTTCCAGCACATTCTTCAGAGTTGACTGATCTACTTAATCTCTTTCTAGACTTCCCCTCTATCCCCAACAGTTGTTGGAGAAAACAAGGAGAAATCTGGTTCTGAAATTATTTCTCTCATTAACTCTGTGTCATTTTCCTTCCTATGTATCTGACTCTTTCTCTGCAAGATTCCTGAGGAAGCACAAGTTTTACCGTGCAAAGAAAGCCTGACTCCTTGCAATGGTGTGAACATCAGCTTAGTGCACATTGGGGAGGCCAAGAAGATCTGCAAGAGCCAGTTTGTCCTCAGCTTATGCATTGCTGGAACTAAATTAATCCCATCCATACTATCTTTGTGATCCAGGAGTACCAACCTTGTCAGGAAGGAGTGAATTAGCTAGGAAACACAAGAAAGTTTGAATGAAATTCCTGGAACAGCCTGCTCTACAAGCAACACAAGTGAGTTGGTGGTAAATAGCACTCAAGACATCTGATATTCGCTAGATTGCTGTGCTTATGAAGCCTTCTTCAGACACTTCCTAGAGCTGTAGTCAGTTAGCCAGCCTCACCTGAGCCTCTAAAGATAATGGGACATCTCCCTGACAAAAATTAAAAGTAGTGTCTGCTCAGCAGTGAACAGAGCCCAAACATCTTGCATTCATAAGCAGTTCAAAAAGTCACAAGGAGAGAAAAAAGTACAATATAAACTTCTATTTCAACTTCCCAATCAACTAGAAAATTACCTGGAAAACAAAAAGCCTTCTGCTACCCCCCACAATGCCTCCCTTTTTCGCCCAGAGAAAAGTCTGCATGCAGAGTAAGTTATGGGAGATAAATCTGCTAGTCAGAAATTAGTGATATGACATGGAGAAAGGACAAAAAATGCAACCCCAATTGCCAGAAGATCCTGTGTCCACACATCCCTTGCATTCAAGCCCAGATGTAGAATCTCAGACACCTCAACTGTCACCAACTGCCACAATGTCCTAAAGGAAGAGAGTCTGAAACAGCCAGGATCTAACAATTGCAGAAGTTTGAGAACTGCACTTTGAAACACACTTTGAAAGTAAAGGGAGATAGGTACCTCTGTGAAATTCAGAGGCAGTTCCACAACCTGGAGGAGCCACTGATATGAGTTGCAGTTGAAATGACCCAGAGCAAATAGAAAGGCTTCAACATTTTGACTAAACATATGTGACTCATGTGTACTACATGGATGGCCAGGAGGAGGTGAAAAGCTACAAGCTGAAAAAAAAGTTTCAACAGCCAAATCTATCTATTAAGAAGGTGGCTTTTCTTCAAGATCCTCCCCAGCTTGCTAAGATTCAAGCAAATCTCCTTTGCTTAGCATCTGATTTTGTCAGGGCACAGGAAAGCTGCTTCTACATACACCACCAACACAAACTGAAGATTTAGATAAAAACTGGAGAGTTCTGTCAAGACTTGTACACTAAACTGACGTAATTGTGATGCTTTGCATAACAATCGAGAAATTCATTCAATCATAGCAAATAAGTCTGGTAAAACGGACACGTATAATCAGGCATTATTGTCCACAGCTCACATTAACTAAATACACTTATCAGTGTATTCAGGGATTTCATAAAATCACTGATAAAGAAAAATGCTTGCAACCTGGACAACTCAAATAGTCATTCCATGAACGATTACATACAGAAGACTTGCAAAGAGGAAATGACTGAAACTGTCTACTTTGACCAAAATTCACAACAATTCACTTTCAACATTTATAATAAAAAGAGCACAAATAGTAGAAAATGCAATATTTTTCACTCATTTATGGTTTGAGTAACCATATCAATAAGCTCCTGATTTGGAGATCTAAAGATGCCTGAAACACTTACCTTCACTGAGAAAGATAACCAAAGACCCTTTAA
Organism: Parus major; assembly: GCF_001522545.3. Lineage (NCBI taxonomy): Eukaryota > Metazoa > Chordata > Aves > Passeriformes > Paridae > Parus > Parus major. The sequence continues at coordinate 41,039,310 of NC_031774.1, read as the reverse complement.
TTATTTTTTTGTTCTGGTTTTGGGGGGTGGGGGGGAGGGGCTGAGTTGTATTTTTGTTTGTTTCTTTCTGGCATTTTTCTTCTGATGTCTTCAATTTTATTTAATACTTAATATTTAATTTTTAATAGTAATATATTAAATGAATTAATATTTAATAAATTTTGGAATAATCACACTTTTTGTCCTAACAATGTTGCATAACTTTAGAAAAGCAAAGCTTGCCTCCAGTATGTTTAATCCAAACAAACATAAGAGCACTATTGTGCACTGCTACCAGACTTTCTCACAGAACAGCCAAAGCTGTTTCCAGCTGGTTCTAGAACTGTGACTGTCAACTCTGCTTCAATATATGCTCCTTGACAGCTCCCAGCATCCTTTCATCATTTTTACATGATGTTTACATCCAGTCCTCTAAATTTAATCTCCTTCATTACCATTATGTTCTACTTTGATTAGATTTTTCTCTAATAGTAATAGCAAGGTGCTTATATAACTGTTGTATAAATGTGATGAGTTCCTTTATGAGAAAGCAAAACTGTATAATTTTACTGAAGCTGCAAGGCATGTTCTCTCAGCTGCTTTTCTCCAGTTCCACAGGTAATCAATCACCTGAATGTTGTGGAGGATTCTGCTTGCAAGGCTCTGCCACTTCTCACAAAGGTGCCTGCATTAGCACTTGATCTCACACCATAGCATCTGACAGTAATTTTGTCAAGAGAGAACTTTGGTATCTGTCTTTAAGGTGTTGAATAGTCTTTTGATTACATAAGGGTGGAAATCACAAGCTGGTAAGTTTTTTAGTGGTATTTTTTTTGTGATATTCCTAGCTGTATTGGATGAGGCTCTGCAAACTGACCTAATTAAACCTACTTCACGTAACATCCCAGATGAATGGCTCAGGATATCCCTTTCAAGTTAAATTATTCAAAATTCTCTTATCTTGTCTCCCAGAATCATAGAATGGTTTGGTTGGAAGGGGCCTTAAAACTAGTTCCAACCTCCCTGGCATGGGTAGGGACACAAGACCAAGTTGCTCAGAGCTCCCCCCCAAGCTGGCCTTTAAGCATCCTGGCTTTCCAGGAATGAGGCATCCACAGCTTTCCTGGGCAACCTATTCCAGTATCTCATCACCCTCACAGTAAAGGATTTCTTCCTAATATCCAACCTAAATCTACTGTCTTTTGGCTTAAAGCCGTTCTCCCTTGTCCTATCAGTATGTGCCCTTGTAAAAAGTCCCTTCCCATCTCCAGGCTCCTTCAGGCACTGGAAGGCCACAATTAGGTTACCCCTGAGCCTTCTCTTCTCTAGAGTCAACAGCCACAATTCTCTCAGCTTTTTCTCACAAGAGAGGTGTTCCAGCCCTCTAACCATCTTCATGACCCTCCTCTGGACTTGCTCCCAACAAGTGTATGTCTCCTTCCTGTGCTGTGGCTCTAAGAGTTGGACACAGGACTCTAATAAAAATGGGGTTTCAACAGAGCAGAATAGAGTAGCCCTGCTGGCCATACGGCTTTGGATGCAACCTAGTTTGGTTTTCTGGGCTGTAAGTACACATTGCTGGGTCATGTCCAGCCTCTCACTCACCAGCACCTCCAAGCCCTCAATCTCGGGGGTTTGAGTTCATCCTCAAACTGTGTGGGGTTTGTCCTAACCAGGTACAGCACCATGCGCTTGGAAGAACCACTTGGCCTGGCTAGCACACAACTCCCAGTAACCCAAGATCTGCACACTAAAATGATTAAAAAAAAAACCAACCAGATAATCTGGAAATCAAGAGAGACACAATAAGTTAACAGATGGACAGATAAAAGATGAGGTGATACGCTGAAATAGAAAGGGGTGTCGAATGAGATATCAAACTAGAACAAAGGAGAACATGCCCACAGCAAGAACAATCACTCTAAGAAACAATAAAGATAGGCTTTGAGGTACAAAAGAGATACAGAATAGGTGACAGGAAAACAGACTACATAATTTGAAAATACCCTACGGAATAAAGTGGATGAAAGACTGCTAAAAATAATCGTTTTCCAGATATTGGTCCAAACATGATATTTGAAGAGGAAGGAAAAAAAAAAAAAAGACAAACACAGAGAGATAGAAAATTGCTTTCTTAAAGCACAAAACTGAGGAAGAACAACAAACTGCAGGCCTTCACGCTGAAAATAGCATTTTCAAGTAATGTCCAGCTTTTCTTCTAAAGAAAATGTTTCAGAGTGCCAAACAACAAAGCGGAGTATGGCAAGCAGCATCCTGGGCATTTCTAGGCAGGTGGACAAAGCACAGCTCAATGTTCAAGCAGCTCTCAGATGGAAATACTGCCCTCGCACTCACATAACACATATGGGTACAGCCAAGTCACTGTAACCTTCTCACATGTACAGGAGCAGCCAAAGAACAACTAAATAATCAGAAATCTGCATTACCACAAGCATGTGTATTCTATTGGAATGAGGAATTAAAGAGAAGGTTGTACTGAGAGACTACCATGTAGTTATAATCCTGTATTAACTGCCGCATTAAACAATATTTGCAGGGATTTGAACACTTGGATATTTATATGAAAATTGTAGACAGACCAACTTGTTTTCCTAGGTACACACTTGTGAAAAATCAACAGAAGTAAAGCAAGTGCAGTGTTTGCTGGGGTGGTAACTTTTTACCCCTTCCACAAAAGTGCTAGATGAAAAATACATTTAAATCACCTAGAACTCCTGTTCTTTTTCCACAAATTACCCAGTCATGAATCCATCTTCAGCACTTGGTTTGCACAACATAATCGCTTTACTGAACCCCCTGAAACACAGTAGGCCTCTTCACAACAGACTAAGCAAAAATACCACACTGGATTTGGAATAAAGCCCCAGTTTCAGTGAAGTTGCATTTGGGATTAATTGGGCCCAATATGTCTCTTGTAAACATGGTGAAATAACACAGCAACTACAGTCACTGTAGTACAATGCTGCAGAGAACCATGCAGGAAACACCTTGCCCAGAACTCATGTGCCCTGTTAGTGATGTTCACTGCAGATTCTATGGCTTCTCCAACAGAAATGTAGATGTGCTGATTTCTTGGGCCACAAAGATGTATGCAATAAAAATAATTGGGGAAAAAAATAACAACGAATTTTTCCCACTATTAAATAATCCACTATTGCTATTTTTTATATTTGTCACATGGAAACCATACTGAATGAACTTCAGAATGTGAGTGGACTCACCATGGCACAGAACAATAACTATGCTTTCTTAATTTACTTCACCAAGAAACCATTGAGAGGCTTCCTTTAGAGTACTGAGTTATTATTTATAGAGGTAGAATAATAACAACATAAATTGGATTGCACTTTAGGAGACAAAAAATAAATAAGAAGTCATGCTGTGGGACCAATACAAAATTAACATAAAACCAACAATATCAACACTGAAATTAAGTGTTGGCCTGATACCATATTATTGAAGAGGAGTCACAATAGAATGGTGTTTGAAATTTAACAAATAAGCTGATTTTAATTCCAAAGACTCTTCAGCACCCAAAGCTTTCAAGTCAGGCAAACACCTTGGGAACACCATGAAGCTGACTGACTAGTTCCCTTTGTATTTTGCATTTTGAGATGCTAAGTAGAGGCTACTTAAGATTGTATGCAAAGCTCATCTGGTCTTCTCTTTAATATTGATCTTTCCCAACACCTGTTCAACATCAGCTCTTCTAGGTCTCACAGCTTATGATCTATGTGGTACAAAACTTCATCCAGAATGGACTACAGTATTGTACTAGAGATGCTAAAATGCTCAGGAAAAGTAGAAAAATTAATTATCACCTCTCCACAATGCAACAGAACATTTTCCCATGGAGCTCCAAATCCAAAAGGACAGACACACTATAAAGGAAGCTAAAAGTGAGGGTGTTTGCCACTCACATGACAGCATTCCTTTCAGGACTTGAAGGCAACTCTCTCACTTCCCAAAGAAAATTACTGGCAGAAAGAGACCTCTCAAAGAGAGACACTAGTGATGAAGAAAAAAAGAGAAAAAGAGTCGTGCAATGGAAGTTGCTTCATGTTCACATCTTTGGACCCAGGAGTCCTTCACAGCAGGTGCTTCATTACATGCACTGCCTCAGAAGTCAATGGGATTGAAGAGCCTGAGCAATACAAATCTCTGGGCTTTACACAACTCTCCATGCAACTCTCACGTTCACTCTTGGAGAGCTCTTCAGCACTTCATCCTGCAAATCTCATTTACCTGTCAGCCTCCCTGTCCCTCGAATTCTCATGAGACATCTCTGATAAGAAGTAACACATTCAACTGCACACTGAGTAAAGATCCACTCTGTAGGGGTACTGAATGCATCCCAAGCTATAATTAGATACAAGACCGCTCTCCATGGTACCTAGTAACACTACTTACTATACAACTGTATATTTTTTGGAAGAAAAGGGGCTAGTCTAAGCTAAATTGGTGGTATAATAAAAAACAAAATAAAAATCAAACAAACAAAATTAAATTAAAACAAACAAAAAGCCCAAAACACTCCCCAGCACATTTTTCCCCACCACTGGTAGTAAACAGGGGGCTTGGCATGTTAGCCTCTGTTTCTACAACAGTTAATCCACACAATGGATGAGAATAATTTTTGGGCCTTCTGAATACAGAGTGAGGAAATTGAGAGATTCTGAAAAACCCTCTTACCCTTAGAAACTGAGGAACAAGCAAAGAACAGTGTGCTCGTAACAGTTGAGACTGTCAGAAAGAGTTCATAACATAACTGCTAGTTTGGGGCTGGTTTGATCAATTCAAAGGATTGCCTGCAAGCTGAAAAACTGATGAAAAGATAATTAAGTGGGACATTATGGGACATTGAGGAGCTCTTTCTAAACACCTTTGAAACACAGTCAGTGAATGAAATGTAACTTACTCTTAAATATAAGAAATGTAACAGCCTCAAGTCATGACTGTAAATTGTAACAGTTTTGAGAAAATAAGGACAACAGAAATGTATCTGTCAGCTTCATGAGAGAACCAGAATGAATTCAAGAATGAGAAAGCAATTACAAACAGAAGCAAACCATGAAAAAGTACCACCCCTTCCCTACACATGAAGAAATGAGAGTCCTAGAAAAAAAGCCCCCAGAAAGGAGGATAACTGGGGCTAGTTGTATTTTTCCTTTTTAAAATATAATAAGTTAATAAAAAATAACTATATTATGTAGCATATAAAGTGGAGGAAGGAAGTTAAATAACCATATATTTGATCTGTGTTTTTTCCTTTGGTTTTCTTTGGGGGGTTTTTTCTTAAATTTTGTGCAGCAGCAAAGTCAGAAATTCCTTTTGCAGGTTACTCTCATAAAGCATCAGAAGATGCGTTCTTTGAAAGTTAAAAGCCCAAGCTATTTTGGGATAAAATATAAGGGAAGGGAAGTCTGTTAAGTATACTCCCTTCCCAAAGGAATTAAGTCTTTATTCCTATCCATTTTAATGTTTGTTTGGTAATAACATGTAGACAATTTAATAGAGAGGTGTGTGCATTTACACACAATGACATCAACCCTGGGATGGTCATTCTTTGAACAGTCTAGTCCAACATTTATTCAGTGTATATAAATTCTTCAAGGAGAAAGAAAACAGCAGGGACATGTCAAGACTGGTTTCGCTTGGGAAAGGCAGAAAGGCAAAATAAAATCTTTGAAGAAACATGGGCTACTTGTACATGGTGCTTCCCCATGTGAATAGCCAATAATCCTCCTTTGCTTACTTGTAAATTAGCTTAGTTCTAGGGCAACTCCCCAGTTTACCACTGAAGCTGTGACACTGGAGAGACTACTCACAAATACAGTATATGGAATATGTTTTCAAATTTCAGTTCACACAAGCAATGTGCCTGAGGTTGAATATTTTGTTTGGAATATGTTTAAATGTCAATTTGATCAAACTGAGCTATAGCAGAAAATAGCAACGTGCAATTCCTATCAATAAATTAGCACAAATGACTTTCAAACAAAACCCGTCAAAACTTTTGCCCTTGGTTCCACCTTTTGTTTAAAAAGCTGTGCAGTTGGAGGGAGAAGAGTTGTAGCCAATTATCCCAAATATTTATTACTCCATGACTCTGCTTTAAAAAGATCAACACAGAATCACTTCTCCACTCAACTCCTGTCTGCCAATACAACATACAGTGACAGAAAAAAGGAAAAACAGCTTCTTTCATTGACAGCTAACAATTTTCCTTACTCAGTGTATAAAGCAGATGAAGTGTCCTAATATCTTGACAGTTTAACTGAACTGTTACAAAAATGCCAAATTGCTCACTACCCATTCATAACTGAAAGTTTTCATAACCTCTTTCTTAATAAAAATTGGCTTTCAGGCAAGTTTCTGGTTTAAATCTGTACTTTAATAAGGAAAATCACCCTACTTCTTGATAGGGAACAAGCTAACACACTTTTGAAACTTCACATCATTCCTTGATGAGAACAACAACTTGTGTTATCACCAAATACTAGACCTCTTGAGCCATCCCACTATCTCTTTCTTCCTACTTTATAAATACAATTTTCAGCTACACTGAGTTAACACCACCTCTAAAAAGTGGAACTCAGTTGAACTCCACTTGTGTGCCCTAAGCTTTTGCCCAGCTTTCCTATGTTTGGTTCTGAGGTGGGATTATGGGTTCCACTGACTGGTTTCCTGCAGTAGGGTCTGTGAGCAGGAGAAGCCAGGCATCACACACAAAAGCAACACAGCTTTGCTTGCAGAGGGAATCACTGGAAAGAAAAGAGAAAAAGCAAAAAACCCAATGAACAAACACAGGGGATAGTATTAGTGGTTATTTTCAACAGCAGCCCAACACAATAATATTTAGAAGCATTTGTAATGAGCTTATGACTGACAGAAAAGGGAACTGTCCCAGATTAGCTTCCGTGCATTGCAGGGAAATATTTTATCCTATTACTTCCCTAGCATTACACAGTAACATTATTTAAATGTAAAGACATTCTGTTCCTCAATCTATATAAGTATTGATGGATGATCCTTAACTATTAAAAAATACAGACACTAATATCTATTTTGTGACCAAAACTATGTACAATGTTTGTCTGTATGCAAGTACACCACAATCTTCAAAACAGGGATATCCTCTATTTTGCATATTATTATTACCACTACCACTAAACATCATGTAAATCCATATCAGGTGAAAGAATGCCAGTTACTTTGGAATAATGACCTAAGGATGACCAAACAAAAAAAAATAAAATCTACCTTTTACAAGATACTGTCATCACACATCTGAAGATAATTAGATGAAGATAATGTGCAAAGATTTTTGGTAAATAAAGCAACCACTCAGATGGGCCACATCACAACAGAACAGTCACACTGCAGACTACATCCTTCTTGTCATTTACAGCTGATTTCCTCAGTGACATTCTCAACAGGCCTACAGATAGCACTTCTGATGTGCAAACCACAAAAAGCGCTTTGCCTGAACTGCCCACAGGCAACACTTTATCCAACTTAACACCATACCTAGGATCTCAGCTCTGCTGGAAGCTTCTCACTCCCGTCAGACAGCACATTCTACATAAAAGTGCAGCAAGCATTGTGTATGTGTATACACATACACAAATATACATTTACTTTTTGTATTCTTACTGCAATTTCTACAGGCATTCACCTATACTTCTTCAGTTGTTCTCGAGGTGGAACCTTGTACCTGTGTAGAGACTTTCTGTGGGCTAGTACCTGCTGCAAATACTGATAAAATCCATCTTCAGCAGATTAGTCATCATGAGATCTTGAAGCAAGTTTTGAAGCTGTTTAAACATTTACAGTAGTTTCCACAATGTATTATCTCACCACAGATTGATCAGATTGTTAACACTAGCATTTCTGCTACACAGAATACTTCCCTGCTGAGAGACTCATACACATTTGTTTTAAAGATCACTTTGTAAGTAATATCAGTTTTCAGAAACTTCTGAGAGCTCTGCATCATTTTACACCATCTCTTTAAATTTCCAGAAGGTTTTGTAATAGCTTCTAGAAGCTGCTGATGCCTCAGGAACATGAGAAAAGGACCTAGAAGACACCAACATTTGGTGTACTAACTGTTTTCTTGTTCGACTTTACAATAGAGAACTTCTAGAAAAATAAATACGAATACTCACTGGGCAAGGTGCCATATGTAAGGCTCACGTGCATGGAGGAACATGACTGCTATTTCCACATGTGCATTTCATGCTCACTTAACCTGCGTGAAACATTTTCACTAGAATGAATAATGTACTCACTCACATATCAGTTAGGAAAAGTACTGCAGAAAGCTAGCAGAGACTTCATCTTGTCTTTTTCCTCCCCAGCTTCAGCACTGAAATTACTGAAATGCACAATCTGCATCTCAACAACCAGCCATATACAGTGCACTTTAGAAGAATACAGAAAAACAGAGTATGACCAAACAATCTAATACAACATTATGGCAGATACACAAAGAACAAACACTGTTGTGAGACTCAAGCTTTATTACTATCAATATCAACTGATTTCAGTAGTTACAAGTGGAAATTGTTTCCTAATTGACCATCTGTGCAATTGTTCTCTCCTTTACTCCAGTGCTATGAAGATGCATTTCATTACGTCAGACAGTAGCTCTTAATCAGTTTTGTGTAACCTTCTGCTCTCACTCTTCAATTTTTTTCCCGAGTATTTTATAAAAGCTTTCTAAATCCCCAGACTACTCAAACAAGTTACTCCTTGCAGTCACCTAAGCAGTATACAGAGAAGAGGTAAATTCAATCATGTATTGGAATATCACCATCAACGGAAGCAGCACCACTGCTTATGGAAAACATAATTATATTTGTCAAAATTTTAGCACCCCATGGGATGAGGCCCAGTGGATGAAACAACACCAGTAGGTTTCATTACTCTGAACAAGACACCACCTTTACACTATTAGTCAAATCAAGTAAAGCACTGGAAGAAACAAAAAAACCCAAACAACCCCAAAACCAAAAAACAAACAAACAAAAAAAACCCCACACACAACAACACTAAACCAAAAGCACTAAAAATAATAATTTTGATAGGTGAGGAGATAGAGAAGTAAACAAATCCTTCACCCAACCGAAGCTATACAGTGCAAGTAAAAATTCATCACAGCACGTGTACCATCACAAACACAGAGCAAATTTTCACTTTTCCTCTACAAACCTGCAAGCTACTCACATTTTCATATAGATAACAAAACGTCTTTCCTATATACCAATATCACTTAATGCATCTACCATAAAAATGTGTCATTACCTAGCTCAGCTTTTGAAAAGTCTGCACAGGCCTCCTTTTCAGGGTTCAAGTTATTTATCCAAAAACTACACTCACTTTCCTCTGTTTAATCCAAACTAAGCATTTTCTTTCCATTTGCCTATGCAGACATTACCAAAAAGGCACATATTCCTGAAAAGTGGTGAATATTAAAAAAGAAAACAAAAATAAGTAGCCCCAACCCTTTATTAGCCCATTTCTCTAACAAGTGCCTCAATGACTGCATTCAACAGTCAGTTTGAACCTGTTCCCATTATGCTTCATAACTGAAGTCCTCTTTAAATGGTCATGAAACCTATATATACAGGCAATTACTTTTTCTCTCTTCAGCCCTCCAAAGCAAACATTTATTGTTATAAGGTGTCTATTCATCCTTGTATAAAAATGGAATTGGCAGGAGGCTAGGACAGTACTTGCTATCCAGTCCTTTTGTCTGCTTTTCATAACCTGCTCATATGGTTTTCTTCAGACTATTCAGCTTCTGTACAACGTGGACAATCTCTGATTTCTGTCAATAACTCCAGTTTACCATTATGCCAGGACATGACAGGAGCTACTGCCTCTGCTTTTACCCTCAAAGCACTTATCTATTCATACATCTAGAAGGCAAAATTAAGTTAGTGAGGCACTGGAACATTTAAAAAAATAGACAGAATAGTCCAGGCCACATCAATATTAAATTGAGATCAGTCTGCATGACTGAAATGCCTTTCAGACTGTTCTTTCAGGTATGAGGAAAAATAAACACAGTGTTAAAAAATGTCTACAAAACAAAAATGCATAGATAATGAAATCATTGGCTCCACTTTTCATACCTAAACTCCCATTTCCTTTCTCTTCCACTGCTCAACCAGTTTTACCACACCTATAAGAAGCAGCAAATACACTGTGTCCAGCCAATTTAGTGTATTTTTTAAGATTTTCAATCTATTAGTGTCATATTGCTCTTGACATTTCTTTTGATTTTGTCACCATAGTGTATATGCACCCAAGCTCTGACCTTAGGAAGCTGCAATCATGAAATATCTCCACAAAAGCAAAAGTGTTTCTGTCTCTTTCTAAAGCCTCATTTCACTTGTCAGAAGGTGCACTGTGGGAGGAAGAAGATGGGAGGAAGGCTGGCACACCTTTTACTTCTAAAGGATACATTCCATAGCTTTTCTTTTCCAAATTCCAAAAGTGGCTTAGCAAGGAACTTTGAAATAAGCAAACCTTAATTAAGACTGATTAAGTATATTAACATAACAAAAAAGCTAATAGCCTTAAAACTACACAAGAGTAAATTTAGATTAGATCAAAAGAAATAGCTTCTTAAAACTAAATGTAATTTCAAGGAGAAAGCACAAATTCAAAAAGTTATGAAAACCCCCCAAAAAAGCATGATTAAATCGTAATTCCAGGGAAGCAGCACCATAAAAAGTCTGCAGCAGTTCCAGTACAAGTTTGTCCCCTACCAACCATAACCCATCAGATATACAGACAGGGAGTGACAGCACTGGGGAGAAGAACTAGCTTATTCCTTAGTACCCATTTTGTGGAACACCTTTTCACAGAAACATTTGGGTCACGAGGGACCTCTTGAGCTTATCTAGTCCAATAGTTGTGCCTCAGTCAAGTTGACCCACACCAGGTTGCTCAGAAGGATGTCCAGTCAGGTTTTTGATATCTCTAGATGTGAAGACTCCACAAGGTATCTGGGCAAACTGCCTCCATGTTTAAACATTTCTCAGTGAGAAAAAAAAATTGGTTTTCATCTGGTGTTCCTATGGAAGTTTTATATTTTTTAAATCTCTGGGCACTGCTGAGAAAAGCCTTGTTTCTTTAGTCCCTCGTAAGTTCTGACTCTCTTGAGCTCTTCTTCCTTCCCCCTGCTACTTCCCCAGATCCTGTCTGAGATCACTTAGGTGGTGTCTGCTAAGCTGTGCAAGCCTCCTGCTTGGTTTTGCTCCATTTCCTACTTTTCAGAACAGACCTTGCTTAAGCTTGGACGTCACCTTAGAATCTCCATCAGTTCTTCTTTTCAGGGCTGTATCCCACGGGATTCTTCTAGGCAAATCCCTGAAGTGGGTGAAGCATGCTTTACTCGAGTTCAGGGATGTATCCTGCTTTTTGTTCTACTCCCTCCACTCGGCATCCTGAACTGCGCTGGTTCATGGTCGGTGCAGTCAAGTCTGCCTTCAACCTGCACAACCACGGCTACTTCTGCCCTGTTTGCAAGTACCAAGTCCAGCAGAGAACACTTCCATGTTGCCTCCCTGATCACCTGTATCCAGAAATTGTCATGAACACACTCAAGAAATCTCTTTGAGCCATACAGAGTTGTCCTCTGTAACCACAAAAATACAGTGGTTAATATTTCCCAAGAACCAGGGCCTGCAAACGAAATTTTTATTCCAGTTGTTTGAAGACAGTCAAAGCTCTATTTTCAGTCACAGACACCCACTCCAACACCACCCATGTCAGTCTACAGTGCCCACAAGTTTTCACCCACAAACGCTTGACTGAGTCCTAACCCACCTCAAAGCAGCACCCCATGCATACAGCTGCTGTCACATCAAGGGCAGCTCTCTCTCCTTGCCTGCCCAGCCTGTCCTTCTTAAAAATGCTGTTTCTCTTGATTATAGCCATTCATCATGTAAGCCATCCCACCATGCCTCCACAATCCTGGTGAGGTCACAGCCCTGTTACTGCTCAAGGACTTGTAACCCCTCCTTTTGCTCTCAAGCAAATATGCTGCATAACAGATCTCCACACCTCCCCAAGAAGCTGCAAGACACTTGGATGCACAACTTGCATTAATGGTCTCATATGTCATCAATGAGCATGTAAATAGTCAATGATTTCAGCAGAATTGCACAAGAAATATTCCCTTTCACAAGCTACTGGCTCAGTCAGAAACACATCAAAAAAGAAAAGTAGCAGAGTGTATTACTAATGGTGGCTAGTACCTATAAATAGATGAATCTGAAAAATTCAAAAGCAGAAAAAAGAGGCAATAAGACAAGATGATGAAATGAAGGAACTTGAGACCTAAAGCTTAGCACAAAAGTGATAACATAAAATACACTCCACAGTCAAACACGAGTATGTGTGAGGGAAAACAGTTAAAATATTTGGTTTATGCAAGAGATGTGACAAGATGTTAAGACAGTTTAGAAAAACCTTCTTCCTCTTCTAAGAAAAAAAAAAATTGTAGAAATTTGGGTGGGTGTTTGTACATGTTCCCTGTTAAAGTGAGTCAGTAAAACAATGCAAGTGGACTTTCTGCTGCCCTTCTACAAGAGCAGACCTCTGCTTTTACCTCCAAGGAATATTGAAGAAAATAATTTGAAGGACAACATAAAAATTATCAACTTGAACAGGATATCTGGATTCTTCTCTTACAGCAGATGATGTATGGGATATAAATAAACTCTCTTCTACACACAGTTGTAATTAAAGTGAAATAAAAGAGGAAAAGTTGTATGTGATTGATACATTCTAAAGAATTATTTAAATGTATCCTCCTGTACTGTCCAACCTCTGATGTCAATCCCATGCAGAATGCCTAGGGAATGGCTGTTATGCTGCATGGTGGGCTGTGCATCAGAAAAAAATTCTTAAAACAGAAAGTTTAGTTTTCCTTATAAAAGGTTTTCCCCTCTCACTCTTGGGGTTATGTTGAGACTGCAATCTGTGCTCTGATTATCACATCAGGGCCATGACCATTGCCCCAGCTACTGGTAACACTCAGCAGAAGGCTGTTTGCCATAGACCAGAACCCTGCATTTTGCCTGCCTTGCCTTAGGACCATCCTGGAGCCTACACTAAGTCCCTGATGCTGCAGAAGCAGCCCACTGCCACGTCTATCCATATTGGTATGTCAGCAATATCCAAGATAACCTGAATTAAGCTAGTCTAAATCCAGTTTGGGAGCCTCAGCAAATATGTATCCACAGGGGCTGGGAGGGTCTTTGGCACTCAGCAGCTACTGAGCTTCGCTACCCCTACTATTTCATAGCAACAGCCACAAGGAGACCACCTTGCCAATACAGCTCCACAGCCTCTCCAACTAATCTGCGAGGCAATTTCTAAGCAGTCTGTGTGCTTCCCCAGATGATCTTCAAGGGTATGATTTACAGAAAGGCAGCCTGCTACAGCCAAGGCTCCACAGTTTTCCTGTCGTCCAGGCCAAAGCCTGAAGGCTCAGCATTATGGAACCCCAGCTCCTTACCTGGGAAAGGAACAGGACCCCCCTTCCTAGCTTGTTTTCTGACATAACCAATGTGCAAGAACGTCTTGGAAAAGCAGCCTGGAGTTCTGTATTCCTACTAAGAGGCAGAGTGAAGACAGCCCACTTTACTCTCACATAATAAGCTTCCCCTCTGTGGGAGCAGCAGCCAGCACAGACCTCACATTTCTGCTCTGCAAGTACAGGTTTCAGTTAATGAGCTAAAAGACATGCTCTATTAATTATGAATAATGTACAGCCAAGAACTCACAGTAGAGATGCCCAAGAGAGTGTGCACATGAAAGCAATAGACCTCTCTGATATTTACACACTGTGGTGCTTCCAGCCTTGCAACAGTAAAACCCCTGAATCACTACTATGAAAGGCCAATTTCAGATTCTGTTGATCACTACAACAGTTAATACAATGGTACAGCAAACTAGAGGGAAAAGCTCCAAGTAATTCTGAACTTCCAAGTAACCATCAGTATTAGTTTTTGTGTAGATGGTATACATATACATATGAACTTGAATTAAAACTCAATCTAGATTATTTTTATCTCTTAAGAAAAGCAATTTTTTAAACATATGCAATATCATATATATATATATATATATATATATATATATATATATATATAAATATATATATATATGATGCCTTTAGAGAACAACTTCACATTATTTCTATGCTTTTCTCCTGTGAGTGCCATGGCACTGCCTGTTCTGTGTGTTTAAAAAGCACAGGTAGTGGCAAACAGCTGATGCCCAGCCAGACAGTGTCACTAGATGGAGCTCATCACCCACCAAAGCTACACACAGCACAGAACCATAAGAAAGCAGGAGCTGGAGACACATTGTAAATCAACCAAAGTTATACTCAGGAAACCTATTTATTTGGTTTGCTTTCTTGCTTCATTTTTTTAAGTGGTTCCATGCATTCTTAACCATAAATCCCAGCAGACTGACAGGACACAGAGAGAAGTAAAGGAGGCACAAGATAAGACTGTTCTCTGCACGTTCTAGTTTATGCATACAAACCCCAGTTAACTGATCCCCATGCAAAGGAAAGCATGCATTAACTGCTTGTTTGTGGGGATAATCTTTTCCACTGAGACAAATCCAAATTAAAGATCCTACTTTACTAGATGAGAAAATTGAAATCTAGAAAGCTCAGGACTAAACATAAAATTTGAAACCATTTTGAATCAATTCTATAGCTGCAGCATAAACTTAATATAGTCCAAGCTTGTGCTGAAACTCCAAAATTTGCATGTCCTACAAAAATTAAACCTCAGTAGGCCAGATATTCAAATAAATTTACAAACTCGCATCAATTTCACTGGCAATTAAATATCAATAACCTTTGACGATTAAAACCTAAGGATTTGCCTGAATTTTATAGCTTTGCTGGTCTTGCAAAAAGATCTAGGTTTACAGTCCTTCCCCTAAACCAAAAAGACTTTTTCTTATTAACAATGATAAATGGCCCCAGAAAAAAAATTCTATCTACTCTTAAAAGACCAGGATGCAGTGTAGTAAGACTTTTGAGGCCCAGAGCTTCATCTCCTCTCAGTATGTTCTTTATTAGTGGTGGCTGGAGAAAAACACACAGCTGGAAAAGGCTTTTTCTGCTGCTCTACTCCTGGTGCTTCTGTTTCACAAGAACCAGGAGCACCAAGAGTAGAGATTTTTCTAAAATAAGATGACTTTGCTTAACAAGTTGGTTCTGTCAGAAAGGTTTGCAAACAGCATTCTTTGGCTAATAGACAGCTTTGCAAATGCTTATGTGGCCTCACTTGCAGTTTGCACATATAAAATGTCTTCTCTAGTGACTTGAAGTGGAAAAGACAGTGCAAGCAGCAATGTCTTTATTCTCCATGCATCATTTTCATACCAAAACATTCCCCAAACTGCAAAACATGTAATCAATGGTGCTTGAAACATATATGACTCTTCTCAAGACCTGAAACATCTTCAGACAGAAAATTTCAGGCAGAGCTGGCTTTTAGCAGTTAAGAGAAGAAAGGTGAACAAAACTCAAAATGCCTTTAATAGTGGACTCTGCTCTTGATCTGGTTTGTGTGCTCATGGGACTCTGTGCCTAAGAAGAGCCAAAACTGTCCCAGTGCAGGTACAAAAGAAAGCAGCAGTAAGCACTCAGAGAGGAATCTGATCATCAGGAGGGGAATTTCTGTATGTGAGAAGTATCTTCCAAGCACTAGGATGGAAAGACAGGGAAAAAAACTAGACGAGTGAAAGTCTCACATGTCCCCTATGTATATTCTAATCCATGAAAAGAAAATTATAACCTAATCCTAGATGTGCTTTTATCCAGACGAATTTTCTATTAAAGAGCTGCAGTTAAGCTCTCTACCCTGATGATATCTTGTGGTAATGAGTTTCACTGCTTAGTTACGAAACATGTCAAAAGTATTTTATTTTATCAATTACTGTTGAATCTGCTGCCTTTCAGCTTTAGTTCCATGATTTAGGTTCTTCTGTGACTTCAAGAAAAAAAAAGAATTCTATGCATCTTATCACCACTCATGACTGAGTAGCTATGTCATTGTCTGTCACTCACACCATATCTGATATACTCTTAATTTCTCCTAGGAGTACAACTTTGTTACCTTTTATCACTTGCTTCTGAAAGAAAAAAATTAAATTACAGTCTCAGAAGGAATTTCCCTGTTGCAGCTAAATTTTACTTAAATAGGTAAATATATTTAGAAGCAATGAATACTAAAGATGAAAAAGAAGAAGCCTTGTAACATCAAACAGAAGGAAATGTCTCACTGGGAAGTGTAAAAACAGTGAGTAACAAACTACAATCAAATCTTCAGTACAGTGAGAGTCTATAGTTTACTGTGAACTTACAGCTAAAAACAAACAAGCTCTAATCCACTTAATCCACTTCTCTATTTTCAACCGTGGCCAGTGACAGAGGCAATAGCATAGCTATAAGGAAGAACAAGAGTGGGGCACTGTTCTCTGCATCACATTTCCTCTCAAATTTTTTGTTGTTAGGGGTTGACTGTGAAATTGAGCCATGAAACTCCCCTCAAACCTCTATGACAAACAGCGAGATAGAATCCAGTCATCTATACAGAAAACTGAGAATTTATTGAGGTTTTGAAAGCATCAATCTGAATGACTACAACAGTTTATCAATTGTCTGAAAAGTATTTTCTTGTAGTTGTTTTGCATTTTCTACCCTTCCATCTTTAACAAGATTTTGTTAGTGTTCTATTGGTTTAATAAAACTATATTTCCTCTGCCATTTATTATTTTAAGTATTTTGGTCCTTCCTTATCTTCTGCTGAAAAATAGAGTTTTAAAATTTGAAAAATATTTCTCACATCTTATCTTCACACAGTTCCACAACACAAAAGCTCATTCTTTTTGTTTTACCTAGAAACACAATCTCAAATTTTTTAGGAACTGAGAATCAAGTATTTGTAGAAGCAAGTAAGTTCACATAGCTCTAAAAAGAGAGAATCCTTTGCTCACAAAGCAGCTGGATACACTTAACTAGAGAAAAGTTAGCCTGCACCTAACTAGAGCAAAAAAACTAGCGCTAAAGATTTAGAAAGGAATATTATACTTTTAAATGCCTTCCATCTCCCAAACCCTGCAAGTTTTAAAATTAAAGTCTGAAGTGCTGCATATATTTAACTAGATGGCATCTTGAAGATTTTTTCCCTGCCTTTTCTTCTCTCATGTTTAAACTGAAACCTGTAAAGCTTTCCCAAAGAACAATTTTGATTACTCTGGACCCAATGGATATTTTTTCCCTTTCTACTTCCTTATCCTCCAGGGAAATAAAGGGCAGAGAATAAAGCAGCCTTTCTTGGGCTTTGTTTCAACTCAAAAAAGAGAAAAGTAATAGAAGACCCTAGAGTGCTGTGAAATGGAGGGAAAAAATAAATAGAAAATGAAGTAAGGTAGTAAAAAACCCTTACAGTCCTGTTGGCAACTATCCAGCACCAACACATGCAGGAAATAGGACATTCGAAACTTAAGTAATATTTTAACATTACTGCTTTTCAGTCTATTGCTCAGTTTCCTTCCTCCCATAACCAGTCTCATTCTATGTCAGAGGCACAAGAAGAGAAACATGCCTGCTGTAAATCACAAGATAATTTCTAGACTAAGTTCTCAGTCTTCAGCTTGCATTCAGGGCCACATGTAACATCAGATTCTCTCGCTCAGAGTGCGGGGAGGACTTCCTGACCAGCTCATCCCACAGCACGTTACTCATCTTCCAGAAAAGGGTCCATTTAGATGAGAAGCTCACTACAAACTCAATTAGTTGAAACTAAAGCCACAGATCTAGGTAAAAGCTTTATTTCCATTAAAATTACTGACTATTAATTAACCATGAACAGATATCACTAGATAATAAATTAATTCCAAAATACTTACACACCATTGGTTAAATACACAAATAGTTTCACATACTATTAAACTGCATTTAATTCCTAAGTGAAGCATAAAGCAATACTAAACATCGATTAGCAAGTAAAGACTGTCACTGATAAGGGTAGATGAAAAAGAAAAAATATAAAATTTTGAAATAATGGGTACCACCGAACATTCCCATCCTTGGCAAATGCCAGTTGACCAGAGCCAGGTCTGACTTCTCCAGCTACACAGTTTATTGTTGAATCAGGGGATAGTCACATGGTATATCACCATACACCATATCAAATCATAATATAAACATCATTAAAATTATGAGGTGCTATTACTACCTAGATTTCTGAAGAATCCTTAACAATCACATCCTCTTATCAGCAGCAGCTACAGCCTTCCTATATATTTATCTCCTGACTGCCCTAGTCTCACCATAAAATTTTAGTTAGCACAACACAGTGCTGCCTAAGCACATATGTCTGCACCACTTAAAACACACTTGTGTTATCTGAGACACCTACACAGCACTGGCAAATATGACAAGGAAAGCTGTGCTTTCCTGGAGTGCCAACTACAGGCCAGGCTAGCTACCAAAGGATATTTCAAATGACACCACACACCACCCTACAGTCAGTTGAATCCCATCCCTATTCAGCTGTCCCAGCAGTCTGGAGAGGCTGAAGGCAGTCTGCACTCCTCTGCTCCCCCAGCCAGCAGCTCCCCTCCCAGTAAAGCACTGCTGAGAAGAACTGCTGCTGAACAAGTGAGATGACTGGGCTTTGGGAAAACATCTCCTGGTGGGGGATGGTCCACGGAGACCGCTGATGTTGACATTTGAGAGGGGGAGCCCAAGGAGAGATGAACAGGGTCCTCCTACCCATGCTTTGGGCTGGGAAAGAAGGACCCCAGAAACAGGTTTACATCATGAGAGATCCACTGATGTCCAAGAGGACTGGCCATGGGCTGAAAGATAACACTTTTTTATCTAGGCCAGAACTCTAGATTCCAGTGATAAAATCCAACTTGATGATAGTACAATGGATTTTGGTAGTATGAAACACTAACAACCTCCACAGCTGAATGAAAAGCAGTCAGCAGCAGCATCACCAGCAGCTTTCAGCAGAGGCCCTGCAGCTTACAAGAAATGCAAATTTTGAATCATCTCTGCCATGCACCCAGACTTCCCAGTCTGACATGATCACAACTACAGTAGGAAGAGCTGTAAATAATTTAATGAGTAAAAGTATGCAGGTTTCCACTCTGAATAACTGGTTTGGAAGGAATCACAGTGAATTTCAATATATCTACATGTACACATTTGCAATAAGGTGAGAAAGACTTATAAAGCCACAGGCAAGATTAGTTGATCTCATCCAATCCACACCTTTGCTATCCTAGTGGAACACAGTATTTCTACAGAATTTCCTTTATTTATTAAGAGTTGATCTTTTGTTGTTGTTTGTTTTGATGCAAATTCCTTTAGCCATTCAAAATGAAAATTAAAGTTTAGCTTTTGTCAGCCCCAGCCTGAAAGCAAGTACAAACTTACTGCATGTCAGTCCTTCCACTTTCAACTTCCCCATCTCTTTTTTGAAGTCTAATCTGAAGATATAGTTCTCTACTCCACAGGAGAGTTCACTCATCCATAACAAGTACTAAGTACAATAAATTCTCCTGCCTGCAACACTGATTCTTTACCCAGTTTTCCAAGAACAGTATTTTGTTGTCAATTACTCACAAAAGAGTTCACCTTGAGTCCAGAGATCACGGCATGCATGGGTACCATCAAAAGCTACTTAGGTCGTAATGGGACTGGTAGATAGGAATCAGCCTATGGTATAAATGGGTAAATATTACACCTAAATGGGTATATATTAACCATCCTGAGGGGCCAAGGATGGACTTCACACTATCATTCTTCTCACAAAAAGAGCTGAGACATTAGAAACAAAGTTTTCAAGTCTTTTACACATTCAGGATAAGTAATTTTAAAGTCTCTGGGATCCTAGAGCCAGAACAAGGACATGGCTCTAACAACATCCAAACTATGAAAGGTAAGACATAAATTAGAGTTTACTACCTCCTCTTACAGAACATGTGTGCACAGGCTAAAATCCAGATAACTGTACTAGCTTATTTATTGATGTACCAGAGACTGAAATCTCCATGCACTATACTGCCACTGCTAAGTTTTGCTGGCTTGTACAAATATTAATTTAGCTGTTTTGTTTTCCTGTTATTCTCACTTCAAATTAATAAACAGCTCTAGGGATGTTTGGTTTTGTTTTACCAACAATTAAAAAATAAAAATATATGAATAAATAAGAACAAGGAGCTGCTTTTTTTTTCTCCCAAATGAAATTTAAACCAAACAAGAGGCAACAAAAGAGTGCACAGTGGAATGTCCTCTTATATCTGGAAGAAAATCCTTGTCTAAGCACTCAAACACTAAGAAAAAGTACATGCTATGCCTAGTAAAATCACAGACAATACCAACGCAGGCACATATGAGAAGATGAATGTTCCAGATAGATGTACATCTCCCAAAGCTATGCAGTTTACAGACTGTCACTGTATCACCAACCAAGCAGACACAAAACCACTTCAGAAAATCACAACCAATGTCTGTATAACCCCATAACTTAGCTACATGTCACTGGGTTCTGTACAACTTCTGTGTCTCTCCATCACAGTCCATTTTACGGCAAAAATATCCCTTCAACAGAAGCCTCCCCTCCATTTCTACAGGTTTTTCAGACACAATTTGACTCATTGGTAAAAGCTGTTCCACATAAAAGAAGCATTTTTGAAGAGAAGCCTGTGAAACTCCAAGGCTGGGGTGGGGAAGCTGAGTTGCCTACCTTACAAGTAAATATTCTCACTGTTTCCTTGGTAAGGATCCAGAGAAAGGCAGAGGCTCTCTGTGTCACCATGAGGTAATGCCAAACTGCTATTTGTGTTCTAATTACAATTTTTAAAAATGGTCATATGGATTGAGCAGTGAATTGAGACACAAAAATATGGTCCAGGTTCATTCTAAGCTCTTCCCCAGTTTCCCTTCGAACCTCTATCTGTTCATCCTTATTCTATTAACTGAGACAATACTGTCTCTCTCTCTCTCATGAAACACCATTATATTAAATGCCTCAGAAATGTGTCAACAATAGCTATGTCAGAAATAAATGGCACAACACATGCAACTGAAGCAGGAGATGGTCCCCACCATTCAAGCATCAACCTGAGTGCTGCAGATGGCCTCTGCATGTTTTAGATGGCTGAGCAGATCCTGGCTGGGTTCTTTCTTTGTAATAGAAATTAAGCATTCTGGATCATATATTCAGTTTGGTTGAAACTCTGCTCTTCTAGTCTCTGATTAGCAAGGAATGGAGATCAGTAATTTTTAAACAAAATACATACAGAAAATGGCTTAAAAACAGGACCCAGCAAGATCTTTGGAGGTTTTCATTAACCTGTAAGTATTGTCAAGTACACAAATTACAAAGAATGTGTCTTCTTTGCTTTCAGATGTTAGAAAGAATGGCGGGAAGTGGAAGAATTCACCTTACCTTTTTCAGAAGCACCATTTGATGATACTTTTCAAAAGCATTTTACACAGAGTTAAGTTTTCACCATGGCATATTACTGAACACATACTTACTTTTGGTGCCTGTGTCCAGTTCTCTACCACCTACCATAGATACACTTCAGGCATAAAAAAACACCAGGAACAGGACTTCTAACTAAAGTAGAGAAAGCACCAGAAAGCTCCTTCAACAGGAATAGACATGAACCAGCATAAAATGAGGGTTAATTGGGAGGCCATGCCCACAGATACCGTAGCAGAACATCTTTTTCTTGAAGGACACATTCTTTCTCCTCATAAACTTCCAGTGTCTCCAAGCACGACTTACCAAAACCTCAGATGTTGGAAGCCTTCCTGCTTTTATATTTTTCTTTTCTTTAAAGAAGTGAAAACAAAAGAAATCCAAGCTACACAGACAAGCAAGACAATTTAATTCACAGCAGCACAAGCTGTACCACTTAGTCAAAGGAATGTTCTAAACACCTGTTTATGAGCAAAACCAGTCATAAAAACAGCTGTTAGCAGCAAACAGAAGCTAACAACAACAATTTCCCATCCTTTTCCAGACACATAATGACATTTAAATCACATAGCATCACAGAAGAATTGCATAGAGCTGATGGTAATTGACGTAATTACTTGTATGCATTTCTCCACTACATAGTGTTGTGCTGTAAACCCAAGCATGTTAAAAGTAAACAGAGCTTTTGAAATCCTAAAACAAGAATACAACATTCCCTGATGGATCCTTTTAACCTGTAGCTGTAAAGAAAACAACTACTTCAAAGTTTTAAAACTTCAAAATGCATAATTTAGACCTCAGGCAGATGCTGAAAAAATTAAAACTTCGCCAGTTCCTTTTGGTTAAATGGGTTCAGATCAGAGCAGAGATGATACACAAACAGGTAATGTTTATGTGATTAAAGATGAAGACAAAAAGAAAAATAAACCAGGGAAGAAAATAAACTAGGGAAAATATACTTAGTTGTATTTTTCTTCTTTCTTTCAAAAGAACCAAATCTTTCACCTGCAGATCTTTGATGCATCAGAGCAGGAGAAAAATGCATCAGTGAATGTGAATCACAGAAATCTCTCCTTCCCCAAGTATGCATTAGCATCAGCAAAACCATAAGGGAAGCAGTGAATAACAACATGCTGAAGGTTTTCTCTCAGAGGGGACTGCTGTTTGGGAAGGCTACAAAAATCCAAAATGACAACAGATTTTACTAATATTTGAATCCTGTGTATGAGCCACGTACATGAACTTTGAACTGGTGTTACAGGTTGGGAAGAGGAAGGTAGCTCTGCAGTCAAATGTGTCTCTAGTTACATACAGATCTGTGGGTAAACTGTGACACCATGTGGAAAAAATTGTCTTAAAATTACAGTTAAAGCATCCGAGGAAGAACATCGGGGGGGAAAAGCCACCATCTCCCATATACATAATAAAAGTATCACACATGCATAAATTAAATCATCATTTCATTTCACACATTAAATTCAACAGGTTAAATGATGAGCCTAGATGGAGGACTGATATCAATGGAATATCCTATAATAAGCCTGGAAGAATGTAGAGATGACACAGCAACCTCCATACACAAAGAAAGAAGGTTTTGAAGCTATCAGTTCTTCCATACATATAAACTTTCAGACAACCATAGCTCAAAATATTGATTTCTGACTCTCCATTTGAAAACATTTTTGGATTCAAAATAAAATAAATAAGTGGCAGTGGGAAAAAGCCTACTGGCCCAGAGTGTAATAAAGAAAGCCTCTAAAAAAAAAAGGAAGAATGCTATGGCTGTTTCCTGAGCCATGACTGTTGACAGATGGCAGGTATCTCATGTACTTTTTAAAGATTAAGACAACTGGGTATTTTATTTCTCTACAGAGCTCAACCTGATCTGCCTAATGCATCTTAGTACCTTTTAGTAATTAATCCTTCATTCTTGTTCTCTGTGTTAGCAATTTACTGGGACAGCACACAGGCTGAGATAACTTTCATATATCAGATGGTATGTCAACAGATAATCAAGTAACATATTCTCTGTTCATTTATAAAACAGCATTTCTAACAAGTACAAACAGAGGAAACCCAAGTGATGTTGAAGCTACACTAATGGGGCGCTGATTTTTCCCCCACAAGCACAGAACTTGGTCTTCAGAAAGATGGGAACAAGGCCACATGCCTCTAAAAACGTTTACAGGTTCTGATCTTATGTTACATGCATATGGCTACTGAAATAACTCCAAGAAAATCAGGCTGTAAACAGTGGAGTGTAACAGATCAAGGGTGGGAATGGGGGACATAGAAAATTGACATGCTTAAACACTAAACTGCACCTTAACTTATCTGCTGTGGTGTTTCTGTATCAATTCAGTACACATTGCAAGATTAGCTAATTAGAAATGACAAAATAATGAGTGTTTAAATAAAGAATGCTTTCCTCCAAAAAAGTCAGAAAAGCACATTTTCTTACACAGGAGGATCCTAAAATCTGGACTTCTGCAGATTAAAAAACCCTTGTCTTCCAAGATGGCCTCATGACCTATCTCCCAGACAATTTTAAAGTACTTCTAACTCTACAGTGTAAGGATAGCTCGTTTTTCCTACTTAGTCTTCAACCTAAAATATACTTCAGACTTTTTCTAATATAATAATATAATTTCTAATATTTGTAATATAATACAACTTAGTCAAAATCAAGTTTATCTATCCAGCATTGGAGCAGATGAATCCTGTTGAGGTTTAATTACAGCCAACAAATAAGTACCACAAGATGTTTGCTCACTCCTGTCCTTACTTTGTGGGATGAGGAAGAGAATCAGAAAAATTAAAAATGCATGGGTTGAGGTAAGAACAGTTTAATAATTGAATAAAGTAAAATAATATGACAAAAGGAAAAAGATGGAGAGGAACAAAACCCCAAAACCTCAGTATCACTGGGGTTCACAACCCTAACCCACTGATCATTACTGACTGATGCCCAGCCAGGACCCCCAGCAGCTTCTGGCCCCTCACATCCAAACCAACATTTTCACCTGCCTCTGTCTTAACATGTCCTGGGGTGACTTCACCTTT
The DNA here is from genome assembly GCF_001522545.3 of Parus major. Classification (NCBI taxonomy): domain Eukaryota; kingdom Metazoa; phylum Chordata; class Aves; order Passeriformes; family Paridae; genus Parus; species Parus major. The sequence goes on along the minus strand of NC_031774.1, from coordinate 41,014,687 downwards.
AAGATAGCTACAGGAGCCAGGGGGATGTTGAAGCTGCAAGAGGCTGATGGGAGTTTTTCCTCTGACCAATTATTGGTCGTTTCTGAGAACTGGTGGCAGTTTTAACCATTGAAAAGTGAGATCAACTTGTGAACACCACCTTAAGGGCGGGGGGCAGATAAACAGAGCCGGCCGGCCTGGCTTGGTTTGCAGTTTCTGCTGCAGAACTGAAACCTGACACCATGAACATCTGCAGCTTTCCAAGAGTTCAACTCTTTTACTACCTGGATGAGACTTACAGATTACTCCTTTTTCCCAGAAAGACAGAAGGAAGAGAGAGAGAAAGATAACATGAAAAAGACATCATAAAACCATCAAAGACAGTGAAGAAAAGAGTTAAGTTTTAGATGGGGAAGAGAGAATAAGGAGATGTTTTAATTAAGCTGAAATATTTTTCTGTTAAAGCTATGGAGATGGACAACAGTGTTCTGAAAAAAAACTCCTTTAATTCTTGACAGAGTATATTGGGAGGAATGGAGTGTTCAAAGTGTGGATTTTGAGCAAAAGGTGAAGTAGTTGTGATACAGTGAGGTGCTGGAACAGAGGGGAAGAAGTAATAGTTGAAGATTTGGGGCTGCTTGAGGCAATGAGAAAACTTCTTTTTCCAGGGAGGCTCACAAAGACAGATGAAGAGAATTTTTGCCTTTGAATAACTCATCCTTAAAAATGCCATCCCTAGACTCATGGCCCATAACACACCTCAGAGTGATGTGAAATGGGAGGAGAAAATCTGGTGACAGATTTCCGGGCAGCTGACATCAGAGAAATAGAAAGCTATAACAGAAATAGTTTTCTTGTGAGAAACTCCATAGATTAGCAGAAGACTTCTGTTTCTCTACAAAGACTGATGAAAAGACTCTAGCAAGAATTGGGACTGTTTTAAACACCAAAGTTTTTTCTGTCTCTATGTTGTCATGTAAACAAGGGAATGGTTGGGTAGTGGGAGAAAAAGGGGTTTTCTAAAAGTTTTATTCTGCTTTTGTTATTCTTGTAGTTTGTTAATAAACTTTCTTTATTCCTTTTAAGTTTAAAAACTGTTCTGCTCTTGTTCTAATCCATATCTCACAGCAAAAAATAAGTAAGTTTTCTAGCGATTTTTTTAGTTGCTTCTTTAAAACCACGACATTTATTTGGTGCATTTGCCGGGAAATGAAATTGGCAAATCTAAACCACTACATTTAACCTCCCATAAGAGCTATTCATACTAGTGAAATAAGCTGATCTCTATGCATTACAGTCTTGTTTATCGAGTACATATTTGCAGTAGAAGCTCTATTTATTTTAATGAAGAGTCAGTTTGCACATGCATTGTACCTTCTGTTTAAGAATATTAGGCAGAGACACATCACTTCCTCCAAAAATCCATTGTTCTATAGCCAGGAAAAATAAGAAAAAGATGGATTAACTTTCTGATGTTCAGAAGTGTCAAGCACCTGTCACTGAAATCCACATCCTTGGCAATTCTCATTACTTTGCGTGGAAGTTTTAGAATTGTGACAGTCAAACTCAGAGATCAACTTTTACCATTTTTAAATCAAACTGTTTGTTCCTCACAGTTTAGAAGCAGAATAAAATAAAACTGAGAATCTATGGCTCATATGAACATGCTCTGTTAATAGCAAATAAAAAAGGCTAATAAGAGAATTTATTAATTCTATAAATTAGAACTACACAAAAATGTAAGGACAGTATAGTAGAACTAACTCCAACATTTTCCTCAAGTATCCTAAAAAACACAAAAAAAACCCCAAAACAAACAAACAAACAAAACAAACAAAAAAAAAACAACACCCCAAACAACAGAAAGTTTCAAGGGTTTTTTTACAGCTTTCAAAAATGTTTGGGTAGTGAGGCAATAGTTTATGGGCAGCATCTTCAACCACCTGAACATCTTCCCTACATCCAATATTACAACCTTACACTGTGACACTGACATAAGAAATTGGCAAAGACACAAGAAGCAGCACTATTCAAGTCCCTAAAATTACAGTATACTACTGTGGAAAAGTAAATTGCCAGCGCTGATTGCTGTCTAATATAAAAGCAGTATAACTTTGAAAAGCCCAATACAGAAAGTGACTCTATCCTGCAGAAGCGTGCTGCTATCTTCTGTTACAAGAGACTTGGTAGGCCACAGACAAAATCATAAAAACACAGCCAACACCACCTACAGGCTCTCTTATGTAAGTTCAGGAAATCCTAATTCAAAATTTCTAGGCTACATATATATAGTTGTTTATAATTTTAAACTTTTCATAGAATTTTGTGATATGAATGAAACAGCAAGACAATCAGAAAATGTAGTAAAGCTGTAAGTAAAACTAAAGCATAGATAGCCTGCTCTTCTACTACTAGCTATGGCTGAATACACACACAAAAGCCAAGTTGTGCTCCATTTAGACAGCAAATGAACTGATTGAAGCAGGAACCTTTAATTTTTTGCTTTTTTCTCATAAGCTATCCAAAATATCTTAAAGACAAGAATCTCAAATCCCCTGGCTTTTTTGGCTTTGTTGTTATAAAGCTTTTCTGAGCAACTCTCTTAAGATTTCCCATTTTATCACCAGCTTCAGACCAGATACTGACTAACAAAGCAACACGCCTTGCTTTCTGCATGAAAAATACCACCTGACTGAATCCCTAAGCCTACAGAACTCTTTCTCAGCAAGATCATGGTACTTCTCTATGCTGTTAAGAACTCATACTGGTGTTCATACATCTTCACACAAACAACCAAAAATCCAGTGTCCAAGCAGGGAAAGTGTCCCTCATGTCTCTACAGGATAGGATGATCCTTTGAATCATTTGTCTTTTCAGTAAGAAGATGTATTGCTATAAAAGTAATCAATCCACAGAGATGTACAGCAGTATTCATAACAGAGTGCATCAATCATGTGTTACTGAAACACTTCAGGGAGGATTGCAAAAAAGAAAAATCAAAGTGCTTTGAAGAGAACTATCTCCTCCCCGCCACCATGGAATCTCACATCAGTAGCATTCATCTCAGCTTTAAAATTATAAATATGCTTAGAAGCAAAGATTAGTTTCAGCTAATTTCCACTCTCAGTTATTTACTAACACTCAAAACATATCAAGAAAATTTTGTAATTCTATAAATCCTTCTTTTAGAAAAAATCAAATAAACATTAACAAAAAGATGTAGCAGTCTTCATTTTATGGAACAGGAAACTGAAAATTGTTAAGGTGCATGTAAATCATTAAATACTGCCTGAGCTAAATTGAACTCAGTTCCTTTGTTTTGTGGTCTTTTTCCCCAACCATCAATGTGTGTATTCCTCTGAGTGTGTAATTCTGAGAGTTCTCCCATATAACTCTGCTTTTCAGAATGAGAAAAGAGCTATCCAAAACTTCATTTTTCCCCAGAAACAAGGACAGTGTTTATGCATCTAGGAAACAGGTTTAGGAAACAACAAGCAATACTTGTGGATTGTTTACAGAGAATTGTGAGTCACATTAATGCTTAGAAGAATACATAACAATGAGAAAGCTGTGCCCAGTCTATGGAAGCCATTCAGAAGATAATGCACATCACTCTGCTGAGCTAATTCAACAGCTCCTCATAGGGATATACTTTGAAGAAAAGGGAATAAGCAGGAACAAAGGAAAAAAATATAAAATGACCAAGTATAAGAAACTACCTCTAGGTGAAGACTGAAACCAAAGCCAAAGTGACTTTCAGCTATAGGAAAAGACATTCAGTTGGATTAGAATGAAGAATGGGACAAAAGGACAGAAATTAATCAAATCTCAGAAAAGTGCCAGCTGAGATTAATTTTATTAATTAAAAAAAAAGAAAAAGAAAGGCAGATAAGAGGAGCTGCATGTTACATTACAGCAAAAGAGTAAAAGCTTGTCACGTGTTCTGCAGCACACAGGCAGTAGGTGGTGGCAGGCAAAGAACAGTATCAGTTTAGTTGTAATAGGACTCCCCATCAGTGGAGCTCTTTTCACACTCAGAAGTGCCAAATGGCAAGTGTCAAAAAAAAAGGATCAAAGGCTGAATACGAACACTGCAAAACAATAATGAGAATTACAGAACACAAATCACTATGACAAAGAAGTTCCAAGTTCCAAAAGAAGTGCACCATGTGATAATGTAACCAGCTCTGGAGGAAACTGGTGGGAAGGTCAAAAACTGAAAACAACTAAAGCACAGATGAAAAGGCCAATTACTTGGCATCATTTACATGTTCAAATTGAGACAGTCCCCTTCAAGACTGTTTCCCAACCACACTTGCTGAAGTCAATACCTTACAAAATGCTCATTCTCACTAGCACTAGTTGTGTTCAAAAGGCAACAGACTTCAAGCATTTACAGTACCAGCTAGGACAGCCAGTAAAGGTATTACAGGATAGCAGTGAGCTAGCACACAGTACATCTCCTCTTAAATCTCTACTGAAAGAGAACAGTAAAAAAAAATAGAAATGTGACTGTATTGAATAGCTGTATATTAAAGGGAAGTTGAGAGGTTTTACCCTCCAATGGTTTTTATTCCCCAGAAATGCAAACTCAACACCTGTAAGACACTCAGTAAACTAACTTGGCTAAACTATCTATTTGGTGGGAAGGTGCAGAAGAATATCAAGACTTCAATTTACAAATAAAGAAAAAGTGGCTTTCAGTACCACATTTATTGTAAACAACACAATAAGGTTTGGGAGAAAATGGACTTCATGTGAGCCCATCCTACTGTTCAGTTTTTCACCTGATTGGCTTTCAGGATGTTTTGGTTATTAATTATTTTGCTCCAGTTGAAAATGACTGCTTTCTCACTATCAGACCTGGAACAGCTGTTTATTCCTTCAGCCTAGCACATCTATTAGCTTCATTTTCATGTCATACGGTCATTCAGACATTAGTCTCATACTGGAGAAATACATTTTTACATAAAAGCACTCATCTAGTGTCTGTTCAGTTTTGCAGTCTGCCACGCAAGGACTTTGTAGCTGCATCCCCAGTCTATAACAGAAAGGTATCTAATTTTTTTGAGATATTTCTGATATCAGTCAGAAAATAAATGGCTGATCAGGCAAAGGCTTGAAGAGTCTTGCCCCAGAGAACACTGAGAAGATTGAGGACCACTTATAAACAGCTAGCTTACTCTCTGTCTTGAAGGAGGGGTACCTCAAATGGATGAGGAAAGTGCCAGCTGCAAAACTACAAGATGTCACCACAAAGAATTGTTCAGTTATTAATTATTAGGGTGCTGAGAGCAGAAAACTCCCATCTGGTTCAGATAAGCTCCAGCAAAGAGAAGCTTTGTCCAAATGTCCGACAGAAAAAATTGAAAATGTCAAAAAAGTTTAGCATAAAATAATGCTAGTAGAATGTTGACAACATTGCAGAGAAAGGTAGGTCTAATAGTCAAAGCAATAAAATGACTATACATCAAAATCATCCATTGTTCCAACCTTTATTTTAGGCAAGTTCTGCTCTAAAAATAAAATCCAATATGCTTCACCTTTAGACAAATGTCCTGGGGAAAAACTATTTTAACTTTGCATCTGTCCACTCAGTTTGGTAGTAGGCACATGGCTATGATGGATTCTTTCTCCACTGCCTGTGAAGGTGGGCAAGACATAAAAGTAACATGAGGGTCTCACTCTTCTGCAAACACTCCTGCAGTTCAAGAAAGCAAGCAGCCCAGCAGTATGGAAAACTGTCCCCTCCTGCACACATCCCAACTGCTCTAAGAATAAGCACAATACAACACTCAAGCCTGTCAATTCTGCACCTTCAGCAAGCACTCTCATTTTAAGCAATCTCAGTTAAAGAGAATTTAAATTAATTTAGTTCTGTAGTGTGTCCTTTTGACCCCATTTAGGCCTTGAACCTGACAGTAGCCCACAGCAAAATGCAAGGGTGGCAGCAGTACTGGTCTCTAAGTTTTGGGCACTGGTGCCTTCAATACTGAAATAAGAAGTGTTAGTTCATGCACTGGAGAGGATGGACCACAGAGGCACCTAGGTGTTGACTCCAAAATGGAAGTCAGGACTTAGAGAGGCACCAGAGCAGCAAACAGACATGGTTTTCTCTCTTCAACATACAAAACTGCCTTTCCTGTGCAGGTAATTTAGTTTTTGGCACAGGTGGAACTAAGTTTTGATTTGCAGATATAAACTGAACTGTTTCTCAACCTGGTGAAAGGCTTGTTTCTGTTAGGTATAATGATGTCCAGAGAAGTATAATGATTGCATATATTATAAACCTGCTAAAAGTCAAAATACTACGCTTTTCTTTCCCAGCATTATGGAAACACTCTCCCCTGGACATTCTGGACTTGCAGGATACAGAAAGGTACAACCTTAAACTAATGGTTGTTTTCTGTACCTGATAACACTGTGGGTGAAACTTTAGAGAAAGAACCAGCAGCAGTTACTGAAGCTGGATGGAGCTGATGAGTTCTGTGCCTGAGTTTTTAAAACCCTCTCTGCCTTGTCAGAATTATCTTGAACATTACAAGGTGACACAACCTGACTTAAAGCACTTCCTGACAGGAAGATTTGCCTCTTGCAAGACATGAGCAGTGTTTAAACACCAGAAGGGCACACCACTCATAACCCGGGATTCGCTTATTCATTCACTATTGCTCAAAGATCACAAATTATAGCTTAATACCATCATCAGAACGAATTACAACCTTCCCTTCTGTTAGCAAACCCTGAACCCTGACAGAAAATGTCAGATTTCCAGGTGCTTACATTACAGCTACACCACTGAAGTGATAAGAAAGTTAGAAGTGACTGAACACAGGGACGTAGGTTGACCTGCCCTTTCATATTTAAATGCAAGCTTCTTGTTAACAAACCCGTAACAGTACTCACATCTATCATTAACGCTGCTAAACTGTAATTAGAGCTGGCAAGTATCTAGTTCAGAGAGAGCAACAAGCAGCAGGTGTGCCACCAAGTGATGCCATGTTCCCACCTCCCCTTCCAACAGTCTCTGCTACAGAAGTTCCTGGCATTGCTGGGTAGGGGCAGACCAGGAGAAAAGTTCCCACACAATCTTCTGTAGCTTCAGGGAAGCTATATATACAGTCATACCAGCAAAGAGAGCACAATTTCTAGTTTCATCTATCTCCTGACTGTATTTCTGCAGTCCTCACAGCCTTTATTATTAATCAAGGTCTTGTAACTTCAAGGAGGTAAATATCACTCATTTGTTTGCACATAAAATCACCAAGTTTGAACAAGTTCAGTCCCAGAAGAGCCAAGAATGGATTAATAACTTTTTCTGGGCAGAACAAGTATTATGATCACATGCGCTGACCTCCTGTACAATGCAGGCCACAGCACTTCAGCCAGTAATTTCAACACTCAGAACATAACTTCATTTTGAAATAGAGCTTATCTCTTTTAGAGAGACATACAGCCCTGATTTAGAGACTCCAGGTGATGGAAAATCTTCCATCCAACTAAAAAAATTGTTCCAGTGATTAATTACCCACACTGTTAGAGATGGGCTCCTTATTTTAAGTCTCAATTTGCCTAGCTTTCACTGCCAGTCATCAGCCCTCATTGGTCCAAAAAGATTAAGAAGCAGTCTACAATCAGAGATCTCTTCCCTGAACAAGTATCTGTGGGCTGTCTTCAATTCCCCTCTTAACCTTCACTTCTATAAACTCTGTAGAGTGAGTTTCCTTGTCTCACTATTCAAGTTATGACACTCCAAAAGGACACATCCTTAGGAAGTAAGATATCACATCATGTTTACAGCCTCCTTCTGAACCCTTTCAAGTTTACTAGGAAATGCTACTTTTAATGCAAAGAACAAAACCTTAAATCCTTATTTTGTAATGGTCTCCAGTGTCACATCCAAAGTAATTCCAATGCATGAATATTCCTCTACTTGTACAGCCCAGTTTTCCCAGCTACAGAATTACAGGGAGCATGTGCTTAACTAGCTAAAAAGTTTCTCATCTCCCTTTTCAGAGCTACTGCTTCCAAAGTAAGAAATGCTCTTTGTTACTAGATACAGGAATTTGCCTGGATTAAGGGCTGGATTAAGAAATCAGTTACCCAAATGAGCCTATCTCACCAGTTATTAAAAAAAAATCTTGGCTGATTGATTTTCCCACACCAGTATTTGTCTCTTCATTACCTTTTTGGTAATTTTAACAGCTGTGTCCTTTGTCTGCTTATAACATTACACACATTACCTCTTCCATGCTCTTCATCAAATAATGTGGTGCATGTATGGCACATATCATCCATGGTGCCATCTTCCCCTTCCTCAAGGGTGTCATTGCCACAGCTATTAACCAACACTGCCCTTTATTTCCCATTGTCTAGACTTCACTAGAAATCAGAACTGGTATTTTCAGACCCAATTGTTCCACCTTTAAAAAATATTTTTGTAATAAATATTTAGGCCTCAGAGGCTTAAGACCCATGTATACTGTACACATTACACATGCAGGATACTCTATGATCATTACCACTGAACTATTTTGAGATCATAACTGGCAGTTTTCCAAATACAGAGTATTTGGAAATATAAGGTATTTGCTCATCACCATTCCTTCCTCTGCACTACAAGTGATCATTTTAGAGATTCATCACTCGCACTCCATAATAGAATCCTGTTTTAATTAAATAAATCTTTCAGAATTTAAACTTATTCACCATAGAAAAGTTTATGGTGGGGTACTTTTTGTATTTGTTTGGTTTTGTTGTGCTTTTCTGTGTTTTAAACAAATCCATATGTAATTCCTATAATTTTATTTTTCAACTGCTTGCACTGAATTTCCCAATTTCTATTTCCTTCCCCTCAACGCAAAAAAGACCATACTCTGTATCTCTATCACAGCACATTTAAGCACCACACAGAAAGCCACAAGGATTTTCATATATTTCACTATGTACAGTCAGTCTCAAATAACATTGTACTTCATCACCCTTGTATGTCCCACCTACAAAAAGGAAAATGCAAATGACTTTTACAAATATATTTCTTCAATATAATAAGAAAGGTTCATGGTTTTATAGCTACATAGCCCAGATATATTTGGTTCATAACTCAATACTGACAAATGCAACACTATCTGTTTTCTGGTTTTGTCCAGAAAGAAATCCTTCATCTTCCAAAAAAGAAAGAGACCCAGGGAAACTGGTGGTCCAAATGCTGCACAGCTAGCTACCAATGCATATATAAAATCTTCCTCTGTAGGAAGATTTTCTTCAAACGCTATCAAGTTTCAATTGCTTCATGCCTATGGATTAAAAACCTTAAAAACATTACCAAAAAAGTCTCCAAAACAAAATAACTGTCCAGTTAACAACAGATCACCAGTCTCAATACAACAATTCAGAAACTGCAAGTTATTCCCATTAAATACTCAAGAAATCTACATAAAGCACTTCAGTTTTGACTTCCACATCCAAACCCACTACCATGTTTTCCATTAGGCTTCTCCAGTTCCAGTACATGCAGAAGATAAAGAACCCTTGCTCCCTGATGGTAGGGGCCCAGTTAAGCTCTGCAGGAACAACTCCCAGAACAGAAGCTAATTATTAAGCCCATTATTTGCAGTAAACAACAAAACACTAAACAAGAACAGCAGCTTACCATCAGGAAAAGATGAGGGTAACTACAGTTCCCTTCGGCAGCAAACAGATTCACAGTGAAGTTCACATTTAAGACATGTTTTTAAACTCAAGGAGACTCTCTGAAACCAGGTTATCTTATTTTCTTCAGGAGAAGCTTTAAAGCAAACAGAAAGCAATTTGGAAGTGTGATGGCCTATGATATACTAGAGTTCAGGCTACACTGTCATGATGATTCCTGCTGGCTTTACAATTTATGAATGTAGGTTCACAGCCACAAATGCTGTTTACACGCTGAAGAGGAGGGGCACTCCCCCACAGAGATGGATGAAATCAGTGTTTCATTTTCTCTCCCTTTTAGAAAGCTGAACTGATCAAGTAACATTGACCTTTTATATTTAGCAATATTTTACAATGTTCACAGCTTAAAAATTCATTCTGTTAGTTTTCTTCCCTCCCTTGTTAAATACTGCTTTACGTGTTTCTTGGCCACCTTCTCATTCCTTTTCCCTCCTTGTCTCCCTGCATTCATCCCCTTTGTGTTCAACCACCTTTCTCACTATCAAGACCCATTTCCTTAGACTCATTCCATCCCCATATATGCATGCTACTTAGCAGATAATAGGGACAGTAGAGGAAGGAAAAATGCATATCTTCATAAACACTGTGAGTCAGCAGGGCTGGTAAAGAAAAAAAAAATACTTCCACTGATAACATGCCACTGGAGCCTCTGAGGCTACTGTCTATTGTAATAAAATGAGTAACACATGAAAAGGAAGGAGGAAGAGACAGTTTAGACTTCATGCTCTCAGGTAGGGCTGCCTCTTCTAAAACAGCCCTCTGAAATATACCATTTCAGGTGTAATACAAAGAAAAATATTGTTTCATCTGTGTGCCTCAAGTAAATCAGAAAGCTTCATGTGTGCTGGGACAGCTCCAGTGGTACCAGTCTGCACCTTGAGGCATAAGGAATGTAGAGCTCCGAGCACAAGCCCAGCTGTGCAGCCCTTCCACACCAGTGTGGAGAAAATCCTCTCTGCTAAGTAAAAGTCATAAATGAGAGAGCAGGTAGCGATGAAGCATTCAGCCAGGAAAGCAGGAGGGACCCAGGGAGCCTTAAACTGACTGGGAATTTTCTATAGGTTCAGTTGAGAGAGCTGGAAGAGTAAATTCAGTTATATTCAGGACAAGCAACCACAAGTAAGTCTCAGAAGTGCAGCACTGGAGCTTAATGAAAGTAAGTATCATTAGACAATAAAAGCAAACACCATGTTTCATCCATCTAGCATCCTCAGTTATTAAATGTTTCCTCAAAGTTGCATTACAAGAAAGATTAGCACAGGGTAATGCTCTGAATACAAGAAGGCTTTAAAGCTCCACTTTGAAGTCTTTGAACTTTGAACAGGGAGTGAAAGCTTTCACTCCGTTTTGTCACTCCTCTTGGAAACCCCTTCTGTCCCAGGCACCTGCTTTAAGCCTGTCCCTGCCTTTCTGTAAACACACAGTGGACAGCAAAATTTCCAGTCTAGAATACAAAAAAAGAAGGCAAAAAAGGGAAAATTCTAACTAAGGCAGCTGATTTATCCTGTCCAAACCAGAAATCATCAGCACACCCTCCTCACAGACTTACTTTTACTAAAAATTCTGTGGGGAAGAAAATCAAGGGGGTAAGAACTGTGCACAGGAGAAAAAACCCACACATTCCCAGCACAGCCAAGCCCACAGGCCCTGCATGTCTCCTCCAGCCCCACTGCCCTGCAGCTGTACAGAGCCTTTCTGCCCACATCTCTTGCTCCTGGAGAGGAGAGCAGAGCCCAAGAGGAGGCACAGCCCCTGGCCTCCCACAGGCAGCAGCACCCTTAGCACAGCTGTCCACAGCTGCAGCCCCAGCACCACCCCAGGAGCCTCAAATGGCTCCACACCAGCTGAACTCCAGCACTTCAGTGGCTGCACATGTTGCCCCACTACATCTGTTACTTAACAGGAGAGAAGCACTTTTTGGAAACCTGCAGATGTAATATTTGCTCAGGCTTTTAATAGCAGAGATAGAATGAGCCAACAGACCAGGATGAAAGGCCTCGATCTTTAAAAGTAGTGGCAAAGGCACACGCTACACAGTGGTGAGATATTACTGCTGTTGAAGGTGGGGGGGAGGGAGAAAAGACACACTGTCACACTGCAGAGACTGGCAGAAGCTCCCACAAGACTCACAGCCAGTCACCTCCAAAGAAAAGCCAGCTTCTGAATGGCTGAGGACACAAGAACAGTGCCATGCCATGAGGAGAAGGCCTTTGGCTGGGCACTCACAAGACTTCAATCTCACTTTCCCAGCTGTTGGGAAAGGAAATGCCTACACAGCTTCTGTCCCTACCACTATTGGGTAGGACTACTCTCTGCATGGTCTGGCCATGCAGAAATGGTACCAAGTCCCATCTGTCCCACCTTGATGCCAAGGAACACTCCCATTTACTCAGAAGAGCTATACTAGCATTGGTTTCCACCTCTCTCAGGGGATTCAGGGCCCAAGTTATTTTCTTCATACCTTTGCAACATCTTAGGTGCAAACCAACTCCCACATTCCTGCAGAAGACCCAAAGTTTTATCAAGAACCTCAGAGACAACTACAGCTCCCACCAAAGTCTCTGACTGCTGAGGATGCACATGCATCTTCTGCATTGCAGAAGATGGGTGACTCTGTGAAGTACTTAAATTTGTTGTTCATGACCTGTGTGTACTAATTCTAAGACTTCTGAGGTCATTGTCCCAGCACTTTGTAGGGTACCTCACTTGCTCCAGTGTCCTGTACCACACTGACTGCTGTTTTCATGACTTTCAAATCAAACTAATAATAGGTCTTCAACTTAGCATTCTGAAGCATAACATCTGATTTTGAGGCTTGCTATTAGTCATATATTCCCATCAGGGTGACAGTTAACAATTCAATTACCAAACCTGCAAGGCCTCTTTCTAGCAATAGTTTTCATAGAATCCCACTAGCAGTGATTCACATCCCTCCTAGTCCTTCTCAGTTTGTGACTAACACTGAAATACTGAAGTACAGGCTTACAAGTAAAATTTTCTACTCAATTTGTATGCCCTTCTAATGCAGGAACACAGTCAAGCCTGAAGTGTGAGACAGCAGACTGTCCTCAGTTCTTCTTCAGACAAGCTTAGATTATCAAAACTGGTATTTAGTTTTTGACATATATAGCCTTAGGAGTATTGAACACAGAACATTTCCTGACAAAGATGGAAGCTGGAAAACCAACCTCACATTTTGCAAAATGTTCATTCCCTGTCAGGCCCCCTCTCTAGGTGGATTATTGTTGCATTTTATTTTTTAATTTATTCAACATCCTCTAGGTGCTGTAAATGAAAGATTAGATGTAATTTAAATATACAGAGTCAGTATATAACAAAGAGCCAGATTCCTTCTGATAATAAATATTTCTTAACAGCAGTAGTTCAGCCTGTGGATTATCTTTCCCATGTTTATATAAAGGAGAAGATGCTAACAGATATCACAGTTCAGTGTGCAAGCAACACTTTAGCAAGCAACAGAGTGCCAAGAATTGTCACCAGATGAACTAAAATAATGAGTGAAGAAAGAAATGCTAGATCTGTCAAGTGGGAAGGGGATGCTTGTGGGCTTTTGCTCTGCAGCAGGTAGACAATTGGTTCCGTTTAGCACTACCTTTAAACTGAGCACTACACTGAAACTTTCTGTCCAAAAAACCCTTGAGAATTCTTGGCTTGGAAGAAATATCAACACAAAACTAACTAGCAGCAAAATTGTACTTTCCCAGCTGGATCCCTTTTGGATCAAAATCTAATTCATAGGATTAATCTCTCATGACTCAGAAATCAGGAATTTGAGAGTAGGATCAAAAACATGCAGTATTTTGAGGGAACTAATTCTCTGTGGGTAGGCTGCAGGTAAGTGAAGAGCTTTTACATGAGAGGATACTTAAACATTCTTCCTTCTTGCCTTTTTAAATCCCTATGTCAAAAGTTAAATACCGGTTTCAAAAAATCCAAGCCCATCTGAAAAAACATCAAGGACAGTCTTCTGTCTCACACTTCAGATTTGACTTTAGAAGGTCATAAAGATTGAGCAGACAATTCTGGTCATAAAGTCTGTACTTCCCACAATTAAAATCTTTCAGAACAGTCCAGTAACAGAAAAACAGTGGCCAAAACCACAACACAGCAGGCACCGTCTTGATGGTGTTACTGGTCCAGGATAAACCTGCGTGAAAAGTGGAAGTGTAGAGCATAGAGAGAGTGATATTTCTGAACACACAGGGCTCAGCTGGCAGCCTGAGTTTGGGAGTGAGTGCCAGCCCTCTGCAGGGGTGTGCCAGCCCTATGGCCAGTGAAGGAATAACATTGGAAGGAACAGAAAAATTAAATGGACTCATAAGTCCTTTCTGTTAAGCAAGCAGTCATTGCTTGTTAGTACTACAGAGAAAAATCTTTTGTGAAATGAGTGAAAGCAAAGGCTTGGAGAGAGGGTGCTGGACAGCAGCAGTCATTGCACTGCTGATGACAGGGTATAGAGGACAGCAAGGATCCTGGGTAACTCAGCTGGTGGAGTCACATTTGCCCTTATTTTTACTGGAAATCCAAAGCCCTTGTCTTTTCATGTGACTTGATGCACCTCCTGGACCTGCACTGAATTGCCTGCACCAGCACCCCAAATTTTGTCTCAAGCTGCCCAACAGCTGTAGAAATTGAACTTCACTGACACTGCCTAATTTATAGCTTTCCCTCAGGAAAAAGCAGCTGAAGCCATGGAAGATGCAGAGTGCCATGGAGAAAGAAAAATTCAATGAGCAATGCTAGGCACAGATTTTTAAACCTGGTGCTTATTTTTATCTAGGTAAAAAAAAATACTTGCTCCCGTTGAAAATCTCTCTGCATTAGCACTCACATTTTTTTGGCAGTAGTTTCAGTGAGAGTAGAAACGCCATCTTAGACCTGCCTTGAAAAGGCAGGACATGCAAGCTCAGCTGGCTTGTTCTAGCTACTTACAAAGCAGTTAGAATGGCTTCTTTCTTCTTGGCATGAACAAATCAATAAAAACATAAAAAGATTAGACAGAGTGAAAGAACAAATGACTGACTTGTAAGATAGATAGATTCTGTAAAGACACAAAAACATGCAGAGCCATTAAAGCCCATATGCCAATTGATAGGTGCACTCAGTGAACATACACTGTGCAAGGGTGCTCAGCAATTGCAGTCGGGAAATTCTAAAGACAGAGGCTCTCCCAGAAGTCAGAAGGTAAAGAAAAATGCCTCTAATCTATAACACAAAATTACATGCACACACACGCTGTGGTTTTGGGCATTATTTCCTCTTTTATATTCCAAGGCTTGGACATTGCTTTGTATGTTCAGATCAAAGCAGCAGCTGTCAGAGCTCTGGTATTGTTTGGCATTATTTATAGAAGGGCAGAGAACAATTATTCTCAAGGTACTTGAGGACTCCAAAACAAACAGGTTAAGACCAAGCTGAGTGAATCTGGAAGCCAATTTGCCACATGTTACATATTATACACCCAGATCAGCAGTGCAAGTCCTCATTTTCTCTCTGCTCTGACCTGAGAATACTTGCTCGCTTTAAAAAAGGTAAAATTAATATTCTATTCTCACAACCAAATGACCCTCCTTTCTCATATATTTCTGATGATTCCCTACAGTGAAAAAATGACTGCACTCCACTTTTAGACATCTAAAATCGACCTTGTCAAAACTACAATTTCTTTCTTTATTTTTGGATCTTTCACCTTCACTTGTAATTTAAAACTGGCTTCTTATCAATCTCTTTCTATCTCCTCACACACAATTTAGTCTCTTCTGATAAAAAGTATTCTTCCTCTGCATTTCTTCCATGCCTTTTTTACCTAGCTAACATACCACATCTCTTCAAACCTCATCCAAGAACTTATTTCATTCTTTTACATGGGATGCACATTACAATTTTTTCCCTGATAATGCTTGTCTTTGTGCTTCTGACTCAAATTCAAAAGGAATATTGCCTTCTTACTCCAGTAAGAAACAGAATCATATTCCAATTACATGGGTGTCACTAGGTCATGTATGTACATACATATCTCTCTCTCTAAGTTTATATGAAATGAAATGCCAGGAGACACAGTTAAAACCAGAAAAATTCTGTCCACATGTATAGATTTGATAATCACATGAACACTCCTGTATAACATGAAGATGCCTATGCCATTATTATGTCATTAGAAAAAAAGATCAGTAATAATCCACTTCATTTTCATCTCAGATTCCAAAACAAGAATCTCATCAAAGCTGTGAAGTTTAATGGCAGCAGTGTTTTGCTGACCTCCTGCCACTTGCCAAGGCAAGCCACAGGAGCCAGAACTCTAGACATTTCCATGAGTGCAAAAGAGAAAGACATCTGAACAGGTACAGCTTCAGTCACAGCTGTAATGACATTTCCCAGTGCAAGAGCCAAAGGGAAACCATACTGACATAAAACTCATCACAACATTTACCAGGGTAAACAGATCATACTTCACTGCACAGGGTCAGCATCATCTCTTCACTTTTATTTAAAGAATTAATCTTCTTTTAGCACACAAGCAAATTTTAGCTTTAGTGTGTCTTCCTACAGCAACCAAGTGACTGCCATGTCTGTAAGGTAGCAATCTAGGTGTATAAGTAATGTATAGTAATGAAAAGAAGCAAAACATCATATATGGAGAGTATCATAAACCAGGTAACCTGTTACCAAGTCTGCAGATATTGCAGCCATCCAGAGGGAGATATGCAATTATGTGCAAGCCAGTATAATTTCTTCATGTCAACCTCATCATTCTGGCCTAATTATTTCCATTTTTATGGAAATTACCACTGAATCTGAAGTACAGTGCATAAATATCAAGCCTATAAACCCCTACATACTAACCACATTTAAAGCAGTGCAGTTATTACTGATGCAGGAGACTGAACATTTGTTTCACTGTTGTTTAAGGATCAGGTTCATCATTTCACACAGTTTCTGAAGATGAAGGCACTGGTGTAAGAAACACAGTTATCTCCCTCAATGTACTTTTCTCAACAAATGCAGAAAAATCAAAGCAGAGGACAGAGACAACTGCTAATAACACTTTCCAATTTCAAGGTAAGATTTGATCATGTATGGATAGAACACTGCACACACTTCTGTTTGTAAATATGTCCATATCTTCCTGCTAATTTAAATTCATTTTCTTTATTGCAGTTTAATCTGGATTTTTATTCCCATTGATGTGGCATTTTTCATTGAATTGATGGTATGTCTATCTAAATAACTACATCTAAAATTACACATATGCCACAGATTTGATTTCTTTGATTTCTTTCAGGGAAACTAATTGCCACACATAAAAGAGAAAAATTTGCATGCTGTGATTCCACCAAAATGAACCAGCTGGACAGTCTGGCCTTTAACATTTTGAAAAACATTTCATCTTACTGCCATTTATTACTATAATGTTGTGGGTAATAAACAGAAATTCACAATTCTTTCACAGGCACTAAATATGTTTGCACAATACCTTTGTACTTATGATATTAAAGCCATTCCAGACACTCATGACTTCAGTTCCTAAAGCCTTCTGGCATGAAGGTGACTATTATTAGCTGCACACCACTTGAAAGATATAATTCTGGTAAATAAATTACTTGCCCAGAGTGCTGATACTGCAGAGTTATGTAGAGGTCAGCAGTAGCAGTATTATTATCTGGGGACTGTGTGGTGATTTAAGAAGCCTCAATCGGGTAACGCTCCTGACGATCACCAGGAGGTGCAGGTGGCTCCAAATGGCCCACTGGAGGAGGCTGACTTAGCTTCCTGCTTTAAACCATTCTCTGGAAGATCTTAGCCTTCTTCACTGACTAGTTTCAACAAACTAAATACGACTTAATTTATTCATTAGTCTAAATGTGAGTGCCCATACACTCCCTCTATGCCTTTCATCCTTTGAACACATTTGGACAATAAAATCTTGAGAGCAGATTCTGTCTCTAAGCCATCATATCCATACATAGATACTATTCCCATGAGAAAGAACTGAAACTAAGATTTTCTTCACACAGACCTGAAGCACTCAATATCAAAACAGAAGCAGTACTATCTTTGGCTCTGAAGGCACCAAGATGATGTTTTTTATCAAAGCAAGGATAGACTACCTCTCTACTATGTCAACATACTGGCATTCTCTGATATTAGGTAGCAATCAGGCTACGGATGTAAATGAGTTCACCTACCAACTTTTCAAATACAAGCATTCTGGTCTCTCTTGCCTATGAACACACAAGAGCGGGCCACAGTAGAAGGCTGTGGAAGTGAGGTAGGAATGGGATGCTAGGCTCTGTCTCTAGCCACTGTGGGAATCCTAGACGCTATAAACAGAATTCTCAGTACTCAAAGAAAATAAGTTTGAAGCATGGACCAACCAAACGGGAACAGAATTGGGGCAGTGGACTGGTGATTAAAGTGATTTAGAAACATCTGTCTCTTATGATCAATAGTTCCACAGCACAATGAACCTTTATGAACTGTTCATTAATAGTATTCTTGTAAACTAGCAGTAAGCAGAACAATGCACAACACTAATCACCACCTGATTTTCCATTGTGAGATATTTTATACTCAATAAGAACTGACTGAAACTTCCCTACAGTCTCTGATGCTTAGAAATTAGGGCTTGAGTTTGTTTCACCTCTGTGTCTGCAGCCAGAGAAATTGTATGCCAGTGATTTTCTTAGTACTTCAGATAATTTTCTTCAGAAAGTGCTGATTTTGAAATGTGTTTTCAATGCTCTTGACAAATTTCTTCCTAGATTTTCCTGTGCCAGTGCAAAAACTGTACAGATTTCTGCACTGGATCTGCTGCAGTTTCAGAAGACTTACGGCTACTTAGGAGCAAAAGATTTGAAACTATTGTCACCTGAGACTGAATGTGAGGTTTATTTCAGTACTGATGCAATTAACAGTGTCCACATTTCATGGGTAGTGTTTTTCCCTAACTGATCAGCTTCAGGTATACCTGTAGTTAGCAGCTAAGCACTTTTCTTTCAATCAGTATGCAGCCTGAAGGTTTCCAGAAAGTGCACTGGCAATAAATTCAGTCACGAATCCTCCTTACAAACATAAAAGCTGGATCCCTCCACATAATACTGGTGCAGTAAGGAAACAAGAGTGAGTAAGAATGCATCATCTTTCTTTTTGCTCATACTTCCCTCTCTACTAAAACTTGCAGAGTAGCACCAGGGTTGAATGACTGCAACAAAGCTTTCCATCACTGTCAGAAATGCTTGAATAATGGCACCATATTAGGGCAAGGTTGAAAGCCCACAATATCAGTTCTCCTGCTTCTGCACATTCTGTCCTTCACTAATTCCATGGTGACAGTAATTCCACCACTATTGCAGCCTTGTAAGTATTCAATCATCAGCATCAGAATAATACTCTAAAGATAAAAATATAATTAAGAACTCCTCAGAAAAGGTTTTTAATTTTAGGCTTAAATCTTAACTCAGTGTGAAACAGAATCAAATATTCTTTTGGTGCTGTGACCAAAAAAGAGATGCCAAAATAAAGCAATGCTTTTGCTCATTTTCAGATTAAGTTACTGTTCCTCTGCAAAAAAAAAATAAAAAAGGAAAGTGGGTTAAAATATTTTACTACACATCCCTCCTTTAGTTTATTACAACTGCAGTTCTACAGGTATCCCTAAGTTTTTCTATATTCCCAAAGCTCTCAGGAAAGCGATGTTTCTCTTTCATTTCTGGTCCAGTCAGAAAAAGCAAAAGCATAAATCTTACATGAAAACGTGTTCATGTTCACCTATGGAGTCTCAACATGATACAAGTCACCAGAGGTAAACCTGTAACACATTAAAAAAGTTTTTCATTCAAAGGTAAGTGACTGAGATCCTCAGTCTTCTCAGACCTAAATTGTTCAGATCACAGTGTTTCAATTAGGCAACAAGTCTTCCAACATGAAGACATACCTGTACCAAGAACTTGGATTTACTTCATTTACCTCATGACAGGAAAAAAATATACAGAACCTCTCATTAGTGATAATTTCAGCTCTGAAAATGTCCCCATAATATTTGGGAGTAGATCTCTTAAGGCCTTAAGATTTGATTCTTCACAAATGCTGAACACCTAAAATCCTGTGAAATTTGGCAGGGGTTGACTACATTCAGTATATCTGCAAAATAGAGCTAAAGTAGAAAAACATCTTAATAACCTCCTAATGGACTACTGAAAACCATCATTTCAGCAATCAGAATGAAAGCTGGCTCTTTTCCCCTTACAATGCAGAAATAATTGACATTTGAAATCAATAAAAAGCACTGCAAGAAAGAGGAATAGATTTGTATTTTAACTCCATTTGAGTGAATTGGACAAAAAGGTTTTGCTTGGAAGGGCAAAGCAGAAAAAAACTACTCTCAAAATAAGGAAGAAATATTTCCTTATGATGCATCAAAGTTTACCTGAAACAGGAAAGTATCTTTTACTTTTCTATTACCCATCGTGAGGGAGGTGGCTGGCACTCTTTCAGAGTAACATTTTCCCACACTCCACCTTCTACATTCACACTTTGCAATTTGATAGGAAACATTCTCTAGCCCTTTGGCTCCCTAAAGAAATATCAGAGCCCAAGTTCTTTGTCCTGTTTTTCAATAGCTCCCTTGCTGGTCACTCTTTGAGCAATGGTGAAACACACTTATTTCTCAAGTTTATCTTGGCTCAGCTCAGGAAGTATCAGACTGAATTTATGGTAAAGAAAACCACAAGATCTTGTAGAAACTTAAAGTCAGGGGGTTTTGTTATGAAATTAACATTAGATGCGGTTCCAATACTAGCTTAAAATGGACTTCATATGTATTTGTTTAATTACTCCTACTCAGAATTCTCAGAGAGGTTCTGCTTCAGCTGAGGATTGGCTTTATGTCCTCCATGTGCCTCACAGGGTTTCTACAGCCTAATCAAGGAAACTCCTTTCTGAATTCATGCCTATTCGTGACTGAATATCAGCTACAACAATATAACTGGGTTTAATAAATATTTTCTATACCTTCTTAGCCTAGCTGCCCCACATCTACTCTTGGCTGTTCCTATTATGAAGGATTATCCATATTTCTGTACCAATTATTATAAAATACTTCCATTTCTTAAGTATTCTATAAAATTACAATCTCAAGAGGTGTTAAACATTTCTGTAGGTATTCCAACTGGTATATTTTATTAAGGATGTTCTGTACATATTTATTACATCAAACCTGATCTTAATTATCACTAGCTTTCCTGAACCCTGCTTCTGGAATCAGATGCAGATGGCAGAAAGAAATGTTTTAAATGCAGTACAGTATCCACGGTATGCGGATGTAAGTTCCAGGAAAGAACACTGAAGTTAGGATAACCTGATTTGGTGCAGTTGTGAGAGACACAGAAGAGTAGCTTCTGCTATGGCCTGGCAGTCCCTTCAGTCCCCACTTTTGTATTTATAGCATTTAAGGCACAAAGCTTCAGCTGCATGGCATCGGCTGTTTTCATCTGAGGCAAAAAGGAGTAACTCCAAGGAAGCAGAGCACAAACACTTGTTTGCTGTGCTGGCCTGTGGTACAGGCCACACTTTGCCAGAGTTACTTGCTTCCTGTAAAGCATGCAAGAGGCGGTAGCCCAGCGCTTCTGTCAAGCACCTGTTTGCATTCAAATTTCACACAGCTCTGCCAGTGAACAAAACCTTCATCTTTGCTGCTTTCTACAAAGCACTCTGAACACACCTTCAACCCTTTCACAGGTAGAAAACAGTAACACAGCAAACACAAAATGGTCACATCACTTTGGAGGTGCATTTAAGCTGCTCAGCACATGAACTGCGAGGAGACTACAAAATCTCCAGCTGCACCACGAGATGGTGCTCAGCCCCCTCTAAGACACACATGAAGTACACCAGAGTCAGGAAAGTTTCCTTGGACTGGGTACTGTCATTCCTAGCATAACCACACACATTTGGGCTTACAAATGATTCCTTCTATGCAGCCCTGCTGGATAGAGCATTCCCTGAAAAATACTGTTGTGCTGTAGAAAAAAAAAACAAAAACACAATACATAAAAATTTAAAAAAAAATAGAGAGGAAAAAAAAGGTTCTGCATTTTTAAATGTTTTTATGCTGCTCCACCTTTTCTGTCACATTTTCTTATGCTTGAATTAAATCAAAGCATGACTAGTGAGTGAAATATTATAAACCTTTATTACAACAAGAAGTGGTCAATTTTATAGGTGCTGCTTTCAGTGGCAATGATAATTTAGGAAGCAAGTTTCCTTTAATCTAAAATTATCCTAAGCACAAAAATATCATAATATAATGAATTTAAAGTAACAACCTTTCTTTCTTTCTAAGATAAGAAAGCACAGAATTAAATTAGGCTAGTTTCAGTCCATCACAAAAAGAAAAAAAAAAGAAGTGATATTATCCACACTTGTGGCACCAATATTTTGGCAATTCTAGGACTATGATCAGTATTTCCATGGGAGAAGGCAATTTGGTAGCAGAATAGGCTACAGTAGCAATGTGATTGGGGTACATGCAATTAAAGTTACAATATAATGGTAACTGCTAGTGTATGATTTGGCCAACTGAGTACTGACCTCTAAAAATCTCTCTAGGCCTCTATAAATATGCATCTATCATCTTGCATTAATGTTCAGAGTTGCCACATGATGTTTGATGCTATCTTTCACAGTAGAACTGGCTACATATTAGCAGCAATGAATATTTAATCTGTAAGAGCCCTCATAAACTCCTGGCTTCATTCACTATCCAACTAAGCAAACACTCCTTACTAGCCTACAAGGAAAAAAAAACTCCCACATTTCTATAGTTCTTACCAGGGCCTCTTTGCATTAAAACATTTTTATATTATGTCTGTCTTTAAAAAGGAATGATTAAATTCCATTAACATTTGCACCAAGCAGTTTTTTCTCTTGCACTAAACATGCATTTTGCTCAAATTAAAATCTGTACCATTATAAACTCTACACATGTCAACTGCAATGTAGGGAATCTGTTCCCTAGATATCTAGAACTCCTCACATACATGCAAATGGACTTGGGTTTTGGGACCAGAAAATATCAAACATATAACATCTTTCCCCAACTCAGGTAAGAAAGTCTTGTGGTTTTGCTTGCAGCAGAAAAATTTTGCAAATATTGTCCCCCATCTTGAAGTTAAGAACTAAACCCCACAAATTCAGGAGGAGAACCATGCTAGATGGAAGACTGCAACTTTAAGTTGTTTAAGTGCTTTCTTTGTTTGACAGCTCTGTAAAGTAGCAACAGCTTGAAACCTGAAAGATGCTCATGTGATCCAAAAACAATAGCAGTTGCATTTCTTCTTTTCCCTACCACTTCAAAACAGTGGGATGAATAATTTCAAGTAAGATTCCCTCACAAGAAAAGGGGGAACAGAAAATACTCTAATCCAAATGATGTCAGCATGTTAGCAGTTTATTAATATACAATTAAACCCTTACCTGAACCTGCTCTTGCATTAACAGGGTAATTAGCATAACTTCCCTGTTTTGTTTCAAGCTTTCTGGTGATTCTGTACTCCAGTTTCATGAGAAAACAAAAATAATAAAATATTCTTAGATGATTAAAATCTACCTGGTGATCTGGTTTCCAGTTCATAGTCAGGTGTGGACACTGGGAAATCCATTAAAAGGAAGAAGATATATTTCCATAATGAAGTGAGCTCACATGACTGTTTAATATAGTAATCACTGAAGTGACACAAATCAAAACTATATTTAACTGGAAAAATTACTTGAGGACTTCTCTCAGGCTTTCTAACTTCTCACATTCAGAATGAAAATGCTCAGCACATTGCATTTTCCACTAGGTAGAAAATTATTTATAATGATATAATGAATCTTCACCACTGATCAGACACATCTGTGGCATCTTGGTCAGGTTTCTTCTGCCATCAAGGCTTCCCACATAGTGTACTCCCCTTGCACAAAAGGAGCATGAAGGCAACAGCTGTCTTCTTTGGCCCTGAAATCTCAAGAGTCACCATTTTTTGAAAGGAGCAGACGATAAGACATTAGAAGAGAATACATTACTGCTGAGAGGTTTGCTAAACACACATTTCCAGAGATGCAGCAGCAATGCACGCTTGCCATATGCACCTTACACCAGTGTGCACCAGCCTGATCAAGAAAGATCCTCTCTGGGAGAAAAAGGGTTTTTGTTCTCCATGACTCATTTTGTCCCTACACTAACAGTAAACATTTCTAAGCTGCTTCTTCCAGAGGCAGGCACAAATCTGCAGCTCACCTTTCCCCACCTCACTTCTTAGCAGCCAAAATTTAAACACAGAAGCATCAGTAGATATTTTTTAAGTGAACTTCTTAGTGCTGTGCACAACTTCTCTGGTCCCAGAGAGAAGTTTTCTTGGAGCAGTGTCTTTTGCCATACATACCAGCCTAGCAGTGGAAAATACAGTTAATGTGATGGGTCACTGTGGCAGGACAGTATCAGTCACTGCTGAAAGAGGTGGGCTGTGAGGATTGTTAAACCTGGAATAAGCCTCTCAGCTGTGGAAAGACAGTTTTTCTCTATCATCAATTCTCTCAGCATTCATGGAAACAGCAGCCAATACTAAAGCCCTAATGCAGTCACTATTTGATTTTAAGATAGTCAGCAGCCTGATGTCTTAATCCTGGAAACAATATACTTCATACTCCTACACAGCTCTCTGGTGCTACCTCTCACATATCAAGTTTCCTCAACTTTGTGCTTTGTGTAGAAAAAGAAAATCAGTGAATTGAAAAAAGAAATTACCAAATACTTGATGGCTGGACACCATAAATGACATTGTTTCAGTCTACCTTTAGCCCTCTATTTTACTGTATGGCAGCAAAAGCATTGCCTTTCTAAGTTCTGTATCGAAATGTTCACAAGCTTTCAAGGGTATGTTCTTTTCCTGGGTGTACTGGGTCTGGCTGAGAGAGAGTTAAATTTCTTCAGACCAACACACACAATGCCATGTTTTAGATTTGCTAGCAAAACAGTGATGATAATACACAGACAGGCAGAGAGTGAGAGCAGCTGTGTGCTTCTTAACCACCTACAGGGGTTAAACCACAACACTGAGGAAAGTGCAAGTGATGACAGCTGATCTGAAAAGAACACAAATCAATTTATACAAGGAAAGTGGCCAAAATAACAAATTGAGGTGCTTACACATTTTTCTATCAAAGTTGTTTTTTTTTTTCCCCCAGGCATCCTGGCTGAGATCCTGCAAATATTGCAATAGAAAAGGAAAAAGGGAAACAAGACTGTTTTCCTCAGATGTGAGAAAGGAAGCTGATAATATAACAACTGGTGGATAAGAGAGAAATGTTGCTGACCACAATTAGTTAATTCAGTGTATCATTAAATAAAATCTAGCATCAAAAGATTTCTTCCTAGGTTACTCCAAGCTTCAACAGTATCTTTCTCCTCTAAAAATAAAATAAAAATAAAAATTTAAAAAAAAACAAACAAAACAAAAACTACCTACCTCAAGCTTTTCATATTTCATAATCTTTGTTATAGCATCCAAGATCCCAATACTTAATTAGCATTTTTAATATTAAGTAATGTGTACCTATCTTAGTGACTGACAGGATGATTGATACAGTTTGTTCTGACCTTCAAAACAGTTCTCTTTTGTAGTTATAATCCCACAGAAGGGGTGAGAGGCTACAGAAATTGAAAATTATATATAAATATAAATGTACAACAAACACAATCTTTTCAAAAGTCAAAAGGAATCAAGAAAAGCTGCTGGTGTAGGAATACTAGCCAGTAAACCAGAAGAGCTGTTTTCCAAAAGTTGTCATTGATTCCTGACAAATGACTGCTGAGTCTCCAAGGTTAGTTTTCTTTCTCGTTAGGTCTAGCCACAGCAATTTAGGTAAAAATAATGCAGAACACATTTTGCCAAGCTCTGCTTTCATCATTGCCATCTCTCCATACTGATGATCTGTCTCTCCCTGAGTACTGAAACTGAAGACTCAGAACTGAGACTTTCAAGGGATGACCTGACTGCTGTTAACTAACATCTGGGCCCAGTTGAATTCTAGAAAACACGGACTTGTGTTTGTAGCCTAGATCTGTGGCCCCTAATGAAATATTCTGGGACCTTGTGATACAGCAAACTGCAGTTTAGGATTGCTCAAACAAATTATGCCACAGGAAAACCTTAATCTTCATGGCACTGTCTGGATGAGGAGGGCTAAAGACACTGTGAAAAGCCTGTGCTCATTAAACTCAGTGTTCTGCCCCCAATAATGGCAATCACGAGTACCTCTTTACCAGTCACTCCTTATCCAATATCCACTGATCCTTAAAGCTCACTGATTTGGCCTTAAATTTACAGAACAGGTGGTGCCCAACATAGCAAGCAGTGCTTGTGCTGATTGATTTTTGTCTTTATAACTATTTAAAGCCTCATTAGAGATGCTCTCTCTGAGTTGTTCACAAACAAAATTAATAACATATAAAATACTAATTTCCTTCTAGATCCTGAGGCAGGAGTTTTCAGTTTTGTGACAATATTCTTTGATTAAAAAAAAAAGAAGTGAATATTCTGCCAACTAATTACACAATGTAATCTACAGAGGACATATTGTCTAGATATCAGTGAAGTGGAGCAGTTTCTCACATGTGCTTTACATTTTCTCTCTCAACCAGATAGATGTCCACGTAGAACCCAGCCTAAAAAGGGACTTAGCCTCTCCACTGCAACTGATAATTCCTTGGATTCTGCTGCATCTTTGTAAAACAAGCTCAGAAGCACTATTTCCCTTTGTAGGGGTACCAAGCAACTTCTCAATTGAAAACATGTCCTGGTTTGGGTTAAGGACAGGGTTAATTTTTTGCAGTAGCCATGGGGGTGGGGAGCCTGGAGCTGTGTGGGCATGGCCAGGGCCCTAATATTATTCAATACCATTTCATGTCATTGCCAGGGCAGGGAAAGGGACTCTCTTTTTGGGAAGAAAGAGTATTCCTTTCTGTTCATGGGGAAAGCTCGGGTGGGTGGAGGTTCTGCCTGAAATTGTTTTTCATTGTCCCAGGCTTGGTGGGAATTTTGTGTGTAAATCACCCTTTCTTTGTACATTTTTTGTAATTGCTATTGTTGCTGTTCATTTTCTTATTTCATGGACAATTCCAACAAACAGTTCTTAACTTATCCCTGCCTTTTGTCTCCCACTGAAGGGGAGGGAAGGGAGCAGCTCATGGTTTTCTTTCCATTGGGAGTACTAAATTGGAGAATACCATTCCTAAACTATGACATTAAGTCAAGAGGGTATTTTTCCTACTGGCTTGAATCAAGAAAGTCTGAGGTCATTTTGTAGTAGCTGCCACAGGGAAGAGGAATTTGTTGTGTTATGAAATAAAGCTCATCCGCACATCCATAAAAGAGCTCAGAGAGACAGCAGACAAGAGGGGGAGCACAAATAATGTCTTCCTGGGTTATATCCAGGGCCATCAGCCCACCAGAGACCCATATGCACAAACCCCAAGGAGCACGGGCAGAGCAGCAGGTGGGAGCACAAATCACAGACTCCTGAGCAAAGAAAACCTTGTCCGGGTCTCTCCCAGGGCTGCCCTGGCAGAGCCATTGCTTCCAGTGTCCCAGCATGACACTCATCACTATTTGATAGCTCTTGTTATCACCTTTTGGATTAAGGGGATTGCTGCATAGAGTGGGACATTTGCAAAGTCAGGGAAAAGTGGTTTGGGGCCAGACAGACTTACTAGGGGATGTTTAAAGGGAGAAACCAAAGGCACAAAGAGGGAGAAGTTTAGGTGATTTTGGGAAGAGCAAGAGTGGGAAAATAAATAAGGGTAAGGGGATAAAAAGGACTGGGCATGTAAATAGCTGCTGATCAGTATGTTTATCTGATTTGTGCAGCCTGTCCTGTCTTATTAAATCCTTTTCTATGTCTTTCCTAGGTGAGAGCCCTTTATTCTCTGTGCATGAGGGTGAACGGGGCTCTGAGAGCAGTGACTGGAGTCAGACCATGGGGTCAACAGGCCCAGGTGTTCATGGTGCCAGAGCCTGGAAAGAATGTGAGTTTGTGAACTCTAGCAATGGGCCTGCCAAGAGCACATCTTCAGCTTGCTACAAATAAAACCTGGGAACAAGCAGTGGCATAATCTTCCTGATTATGTTTAAATGGAGTTAGGAGATAGTACAGTCACAAATACGATGTGTATGTTTAATCATACTGCTTCACTTTCAAAACAATGTTTTTTCATTAGAGTACTATTAAGATTTCATTAAAATGACATTAATATCAGCAGGAATTGGATAAGAACACTGGGATTTACAATATTTTGATCAGAGCTAGCACAGCTTCCTATTTACTTACCATAAAACAGAAAAAAGAAAATCTTAAACCTCTCCCAGAAAGTTACACATCATAGATTCATATTTTATGTTGTTACAGTGGCACTTAATAAAATGAAATGTTAACACTGCACTGAATAAGGCATTAAATACAGTAAGCACGGCATCCAAAACAGGAGAACCAAACATATTCTAGCTGTCATTATTTTCAAAAATTAATTTGATTTCAAACAACATGTTAAATGTGAGAACTCACAGAGACACAGAATCAACTGTGTAGCAGTGATTAGACTGATTTTTTTATTCTCTTCCATTTATGCTTTTAGCAGCAGTTAAGAGAACAAGATATGGAAGTTTTGAGGCATTAAAAGTGACATGAAAATAGACAATAGCTTGTCTGGCATGCTTTAGCAAGAAAAAAAAGCCTCATTATGAAATAACAAGCAATAAGACACAAGTGTTCACTGTCCCAAGGAGCTACTTCTGGCAGATCTCTCATAGAATTAGTGTCAAAGTATGTGACTGAATATTACCACACCACATAAAAGGCTTTCAGGAGAGAGAACTAGACCTAGAGTAGTAGCCTAAAAAGAATAGAGTGAAAGCACCTCCATAATCTAACAAATCTGTAGGACACACAGCTCTGTGCTCCGTACTTATACTGAGCTGAATGCTCAAAACTATCCACATCTAATCTGATATGAAGTGGGGTCACTGGATATGGAATAATGAAATTAAGGAGTAGATAACTTTGAAAAAATGAAGAAAAATCAGAGCGCCAGACATGGCACAAACTATGAAACTATCAGAACTTCAACTTTCTTCAAAGTGAACAACGCATTTCAACAAACAGTTTAGAGGAGAGGGACCATTTTCTTAGGAAATCCTACTTTAAAAAAAAAAACAAAAATGTGTAGGTAGAATTCCAGGAGACTTTAATACTTAGACTTTATGTATTCTACCCATGAATCCAACCAATAAAATTGTGCTTTCCATTATGTCTGCGTTATGTTGAGGAATTGTTCAATGCACCTTCACACAGTTTATTTGGAAATCCTGGTCCTGCTTTTAGTTGCACTGATTTCACACTCAGAGGAAAAGAGAGTTACTACACAGCTACCTAAATGTGTGAGCAAAAGTATTGTTGGGTCCTTCTAAATATGCAGAAACAGAAAAGATCAGTTTAGGTATCTTCAAGAGGGAAAGGAAAGAATTAGATAAGTAAGTACAGAGACAGTAAAAAACTGAAATCCAACAATGATGAAACACAGAGAGAAGGTAAGATGAAATGATGAAAAACAATGGTTTGCATATATATATGCAAATATGTATATTGATATACAATAGCCCAAACATATATAAGAGAAAAGCCCTCAATCTTTTCAATGAAAATTAAGAGCAAGTATAAATGCTTACCTGGGACAATATGCAAGGCTTCTCTCAAACTTCAGTGCTTGAAGTAGTGGGCTATTAAGCTACATGTTCCACGAAATCCCAAAAGTACAGCTCTGTTTACCTTTAAAACCATTCACTGGGTGCCTTCTATTCAGTTACCAGTGGCAACTGCTTGACCTGAAACTCTTTAACTGCTGGGAAGCCCATTTGTCAAGTTACTTTAAAACACTCCTGCTCATCTCAACAGACCCTGGCAGACACATCTGTATGTGGATAACTCCCTCTGCACAAGTAAATGTCAGTGTGCCTGCAGGAATGCTTACAGTGATATTTGGTCTGCTTCTGCCTAACCATATTTTATTCATTCAAGGATACAAGTTTCACCAATCCCCAGCAGGCTCCCTTCCAGGACACGGGACAGCTGACCTGAGTTATTGCAACAGGCAGCAAAAAAAACCAAGGTCCTGGAGGGACTAAGACTAGAGATGTTCATTTTCCGCAAAGCATCATGAAAAATAAATTAGGAAGATCCAATGTGTTTTAAATAAAGAAATAAATTTAAACCTTCAGAGGAAGACTGTATTTAAAAATGCAACAGGCTTAACTATTAAAAATGGATGGTAGCAAAATGATTCAGGATGTTTTGTTGCTTATGGGGAAACTAACAAAAAAATGGAATTCAAACTGTCTTCCCATTGCTTTCATTGTAGGATTCTCTTTTTCCTCTCTTTTTGTTCTCATTCTTTTGAATCTTTCTTCCAATTAGTGCTAGCTTTTTATTTGCATAAAAACCAGACAATTGCTACTTGCTACTAAAGCTGATTTCCCACCTGAAGATGGTCTTCCATAGCTAAGCTTTTAACAGGCAGCTGTCATCAAAAGTTGAAGGTGCTGGCAATATCAGATTGTTGTCCAGTACCAGAGGAAATGGATCCTCAGATGACAAACAGCATAAAGAACTATGGAGCAAGTGATTTGATAGAGTTACAGCTGGTTAAGCAGCAAGAGTATATGAACTCTTATGAAGCAAAAGATCCTATTTTTATGTAAATGTCCTCACCACTGCTGTGTAAAATATGGCAATCTCAGCTACTACATTCAAGACACTTTTTTTTTTCCTATTGCACAGTCTATCTTGAAATTTAGTGTGAAAACTTCCAAGAGCAAAAGGAATTCAACAAGACCTGTCAAGATCTGAGTCATACACTGACTAATCCCACTTGTAGTGGTTTAATCCCATACAACAACTAAGCACCACGCAGCTGCTTCCTCCCATCAGTGGGATGAGAATGAAAATCAGAAAAAGGTAAAACACGTGGGTTGAGATAACAACCTAATAATTGAAATAAAGTAAATTATCATGAACAAGCTGCTGTGGCATATCAGAGCTTCTCCCCAGCTACAGACTCCCAGGAACCACTTCCCAAGTCCAAAAAACAAGCTGCTCACATTTTTGTGCAAAGTAGGGTCTCAATCAGCTGCCATTTGCCCTTCATAAATACTTCTACATAAAATCTAACACAGAGGACCTGCCAGTTTAGGAATCTGATAACAAATTAAGATAACCCTCAAAGCATTCTTGAGAGTTAAGTAGCTCCATTGTTTGGGGAGTGCTTTTTACTTTGAGGCCTGCCTACATCAAGTTTAATCAGCTCTTTGAAGTAGAACAGAAAAGATTTGGCTTGCTCAGTCAGTCTAGAAATGGATATGATCTTTCACTATTATTTTTCACAACAATTTTATAATCCTTTCTTCCTATTTCTACATACTGAAAGAAATCTTAGGTGACCCATAGGTTCAAATGGAATTTCTTACAGAAACCTAAGCATGGCAAATGCTATATATATATAGATATCTATACAAAGTATA
Source organism: Parus major (assembly GCF_001522545.3). Lineage (NCBI taxonomy): Eukaryota > Metazoa > Chordata > Aves > Passeriformes > Paridae > Parus > Parus major. The sequence goes on along the minus strand of NC_031774.1, from coordinate 40,983,368 downwards.
CATAATAGACTCTAAATGTAAAATCTATTTTTTCTTTCTTCTATCTGCAAATAAAAATTACTTTGAATATATATCATGTTAAGTTGTCAACATTCTGCAGTAAAGCAAGAGTTAGAAGCTTGGTTTTTTTGTTTTTAAATACGCCTGCCTTTTTGTAGTGGAGAAGTGCATACAGTACCTGTTGTTATTCTTATGTGGTTCCTTAAAAGTTTTCATAAAGACAACAGGTTACCAGTGAAATATAGTATCAGCTCATCAGGTTCTTCAGGTGCTCTTCTGCAAAGCTATGAAATAACAGTTCATCCCATCCTTGTAGAAACCTAACACAAAATTTTTCACATACAATCACCTTAAAGTCTTCCCTCCTCCCTCTCCAGCTTCATATCCCACCCAACCCTTCAATTCCAGAAGACTTTTTTTAGAGAAAAGGAAAAAAAAAAAAAAGAAAAAAGAAAAGAAAAACAGCTTATAAAACAGTAAAGAAAATAAAGTTATTTTAATATATATAGAAAGAGAACAAAATGAAACTTGAGGGAAAACTTACTGGCGTTACAGTTTATCCTGATACAGTCTAGATGGGGAAAAATAAATGAAAGATGAAATTGCATCCTTCAAGGTAACAGCTGCAGACATCCAAAAACAATCAGTCCACCCTTCCGGGGACAGACACACGCAAAGAGATGTGGCCATTTTATACTTATACACAGTCTGTACAAGTTCAGGAGTGGGTGTATATGTACAGTATATTCTATGTAAATATCTGTTACATATATATACATATATATACACACATATATATATACACATATGTATAGAGAAATATACCAGTATACATACATAGCCACATGTTGACACAGAAAGTTCTTTTCTTCTTATAGAAACCTACAAATCTAAGAGAATCTTCCACTCCAGACCATGAACTGATATGAATTACAATTAAAAAATTTATAATTAAGGCATAAAAATCTCCCTCAAGACACAAGTCACATTCACGTGTCATTTTGCTTTTTAGAGACCTTTAGCAATTTCTCTAAGCTTGAAGCTCAAACCTTTACACTTGGTTTCTTTTAAATTAATTTGTATTGTTATTGCATAAATACACCATCTGTCAACAGAGAATACCTGTAAAATCAGTCTATGAGGTTTGTTGGTGCAATATTTAACCCTTTCCAGCTCTCCCAAAGACAGACCCTCTTCTCATTCCCCCAAAGCCAGCCCAAAACACTTTTCAAGATGTGCACAGACACATTTGACGCTGTCCGCTCAGGTGAGGAAAGGGTTAATATACTGCCCAGTTGTGTCCTATCATAAAATGGCCACTTGCAAACAGCTAACCGCACGAACGCCCAGCCCAGATTTCAGCTAGTTCTGGAGGTTGGGAATGCTTTTTTCTGGGGCTTGGCAGGGAGAATGGGGATTTCTTTCAAAGGTGCCCAGCCCTGCCAGTTCCCCAGAGCCCGATCTCATCTTGCTGTCTGAACGCTGAGTGGGGTGTTTGTAACGTTCAGGGAGAAGATGAAATAGGCAGTGAAGTGGCAGATCTGGGAACCTTTGCTGGCCCTGCTTCATTCAGAGGTCACAGGAAAGGGAGGGACAAAGAGAGGGATAAGGAGAGAAAAACAGGGTTGTGCTTGTGGAATCTAATAAATGGCAACTGAGTAGTCTCCACAAAGCTAGCAAGCTGAGGTAGGAGAGCCTGAGCTAGAGGGTTTCTGAGCATTGCTCCTCTCTTTTAACACACTAATGCTCAGCATATCGCAGGATACGATCCATTAGAGGATCTTTCATTTATAAATGCCTATTTACAGCCTTGTGGACGTCCACTGCTGTGGCATCTAACATAGGTGAGGGCTTTCATATTAGTGCTATTACATATCTTGGGCTATGTTGACCTTCTCTCAGGAAATCAAGGCCGTGAATAATAGCACCATGCTAGTGGACATGTTGTCTGGACAACTAGAATTTTAATCACCAGGAATGGTTGTATTTATTACAGAAATGTGGCCCAGCAAGTGAGATTATACAAAATGGCAGAGAAATACGATGCAGTTTGCTTCCTAACTGGACCAATTTTACGTTTGCTCAGACAGATGTAGGAAAATTATTTAAGCAGCTAAACACAGTTCTTAAAAAATGAAGGAGGGGAAAGAACAAGAGTCTATAAATAATAAATAAAGAATTGTAATGAGCAGGGACATACCAATCACAAGTAACATAGCCAGAGAGAGTCTGTTTTCAAGCAGAACTTCTCCTGAGAAAATCTGGGTTTGGTTTTGTGCGATTAGGTTTGTCATGTGTCGTCAACCGCAACAGAAAAGTGGGAGCAAACAGCCCTGGAGCAACCGCTACGATCACCACACAGTGGTGGCTATATCCCTTTACAGGAGCTGGGTGGGGTAAAGGGAGCTCTGAAGTACATGCAGGGGAACTTCTCTCTCTGACCTGATGGAGAGTGACAGCAAGAGAGACACCCAAGTCTCACTGCAGGCAAGTGAGATCAAGAGAGTTGCTACAGCTGGAACATGGGAATTTCTTACAGACTAAAGAGCAAGTATGCTGGAAAGGGAACACACATGGCTGGTTCTCAGCAACATTCATCAGAGACTAAAATCACTCTTGTGTTATTGATGTCTGCAAAGTTTTGTTGTTTTGGTTTGTTTTTGTTCAGTGATACCACAATAACTATATGTCCTAGGGCTTGCCCTCAGGCTGAAACACTACTCCAGATGAAGGGATAGACATTTCAAACTGAAAATCAGTGTAGCCCTTATCTTAGCTGCAAGATTCCTATTTCAAAGGATGAGAGTCCAGGCCACTGAGAGGGCTGCCCTGACAAGTACATGGCACTACTACATCTGCAGACTGTGAGCACAAAGTCTGCAATGCCATGCAATTGGGAGCCAGACAGAAACACGCAGGTGCACTCCAAAGGAAGCAGCTCCTCATCCAGGTTTCATCTAACTGGATCCTGCAGGGCACCTAAGAGAGGGTATCTGCTTGTGCTGTTACACCAGCACCACCATACCATCCACACTACCATCAAAGAATGTACATAGAGGCTTTTTCTGTTGCCTTAATTTTGAGCCTTGCCCAAAGCAATGTAAAAATATTCCAACCATTAGTTCATAAAGCTTTTCTCTCCCTCTGAAATCAGTTTTTGAAAAGGAAGAAAACACTTATGTTCCTCTAAATTAATACAACAGTACAAATCCAAAGCAGAGGAGATTTTTCCTGGTGGTAAAGGTACAGGGGTAGTCTGGTCTTTGTGCTCAAAGCAGGAGCATCTGGTTAATTCAGGAGTAATTAAAAAAACTCCTCGGGATTCCTCCTGCACAGTACCAGGGCAATAAGAATTCTGGTAATCATCATCTGGGGCACTCAGCCCTGTTATCAGTATTTGCTTCTGAGATAGGTTTTGGAGATGAGTATGCTTGAACAGTTGTAAATCCAGTCACCTGCCAGTTCAGCAACTGGACAGGGAATGTGGTGGATAGAAGGGAAGTGAAAATTGAGTCTGTTACTGTATGGGGTGCAGGATTAGCTGGGAAGACCTTCTGCAGTTACTTTCTTTTCATTAATTGTCTAATGTAAACCAGAAGCTCCTTCCTTAGTGTGCAGATGAAAGGTTTTCCAGAGCATATTACCTGGAAAATGGGCCAAAGACACTCTCCTTCCAAAAGGTTAAATAGCTCAATTGCAGTTGGCTTACACAAGGGATCCATTGCTTGAATGGAGGTATCTTTAGCAGCTAACAGATATCTGAAAATTAGGCCTGTGTTTCTTACCATTTTTATTCTTTTGTCTGAAAATAGTAATATGTATTTGATGCTGCTAAGGCTTCAGGCTTTTTTAATCCTCAAATCAAGAAAGAAAGTCACCTTTACTACGTAAGGACAAAATGGTTTTTTCTTTGGATGAGCAGCCATATGTGGCTATGGAAGAGTACATAAGGGCAAGAAAAGGCCAAAAAAGGTAATCAGGGCCCAACTGTTTCTAAGCTCACTCTGAGTTATTTCCTATGGGAAAACCAGATAAAGTCCTGTGTACATTTATCCTACATTACATTGAGGCTCCTTGCCTCTGTCCTACTTGCACTATTTTTATATAGAAATGGCAAAAGAAACTTTCCCTTTTGGATGGGCAAACACGGCTCTGACACCCTTCAGGATTTATCTTAGGAAAAGATAGGTGAGAGAGATCAGTACACTGCCTTAAGAGGAGGCAGGAAATATTTATCCTAGTCACTGGTGACCTGAAGATATATCAGGCCAGGAAGAAAGAAACCTGAAATATTCTTTAATGAAAGTCAGCATAACATTATAACCCTCCCACTTATTAATGGCAGAAAAAATGTGAATGTGGATCTCCCTATCAGACCAGCCATTTCGTTCCCTTTCTGCACATCATCTCGGCATCAAAACTCATTCCCAAGCATGTTCCAAGCTATGATTTGCATTATTTCTCTCTCTCTCTCCTTCCACTCCAGACTCATTTGTTCAAAATCCTTCCCAAGGGAAGTAAGATGCATATCACATATGGATTTCTATTCTTCACACAACAAAACCTGAAACTACTTAGAGTCCTGCTGTCAACACGAAGAGTTGCAGTGTCACAGGCACCAGCACTGGAAAGGTCTGAAGCAACTTCCTTGCACCCTTCCTCAGAGAATTATTCATTGCTGCTCTTCCTTTCCCTTTCCACCTTCTAGAGCAAGCACCCAGCTGCCCAAGGCCACCCATGCCCACTGTGCCTCTCTCCCCTGGCTGTTTGGACACTGAGTGCTGAGGGGTGAGAGGGATATGCCAGCCCCTGCAGGCTGCTCCGTATGCTCTGTTCTCAGGGCTGTTTGCTGTGCGGGCCGCAGGCTTCAGGCCTTTGAAGGGTCGAATACCATCTTTTGATTTACCATGGCTGATGGGGTATGGGAAAGCTTTACAACCAAAACACACAGAAGAGTCAAAAAAAAAAAAAAAAAAAGGAAAATAAAGAAAAGGAAAAAAATCGTAGTAAATACTTTAATTAAGACACAAATGATAATAAGTAATCGAATGAAATAGATCAGAGAAGAGAAGAAAGAGACAGCTCTTAGTAACAGTATTAAATGACAGAAGAAAAGCACAATTAAATAACTCACCCCTCAAAACAGTCCTTTTTCTCACACATCATGAGTTAGATGCTTGGGTGATACTGGCATGTAGCTAGTCAGCACCAAGCATACTCAGATCTTCAGAGGTGGTGTTGATGACTGTTTCTCACTGGTAAGGAGATTTTGGCAAGGTAGGATAAAGATTTGGCTCTTGTTTGTGACATTTGGGCTATGAGCAGTCTCCATGCAGAGTTATTCTGACTTTAACAACTGGAAATGAATGGCTTTAGTAAGGTGATTCCTCCTCAAAATCTATTCTTCAACAGCAAGGTAAATGCTGTTTTGCAGAAGGAAAGTCCTGTTTCAAGGACGTTTTCTGACAGTTTTATAAATCTGAATAAAGGAGAGGTGAAGCTCAGTCTGGGTTCCAATAGTCTGAATTACCCCTCTGTTGAGTTAGACATAGGAGAGTGCTGACAGGTTTTCACTGGTCCAGCCTGTAGTCACTTTGGGGAAGATTCAACATCACAAAAATTTACAGCTGAAAAGCTGGCAAAACGTGGCATACATGTTGCTTCAGTCCCTCCTACTACACAGAATCAGCCTTCAGTTTACACAGAGGTTTGTTTAAAGATTTTGTCCCTGCATTAAGCTGTCAACAGCACATCTTTTCTGAACACGTGTAGTTCATCTGTCAGATCTTTAGCCACATCTTTTAGGTGCCAGACAGTAGGAGTTGAACAGTCCAGCTCTAGGCTAGGTGATGGGCATAACAAATCCCAGTGAGTGCTAAAAGTGACCTGTGCCAATCAGGCACACAATGTAGACAGGCCCCGAGGGAAAATATTTTCTGCCAGCATGATATAATGAAAATTGAAAAGGAAAGAGTAAGTGTTAAAAAAATAAGTATATTCAGGGTTACTCAAATATGCCCTCCTCATATCCACTTAGGGTCTAAGTCTAGGAGGCCCCAAACATCCAAAATGAGAAATTCCCCTAATTCTCATTCATTTTTAAGAAGATATAACAGAATCAAACAAGTGGTACCTTTTTCAGAAGAAAAAGTGACAATTTTTGATGAAGCCTGGCAATTTTCATGCTGTAGTACTTCTCATGTGAGAATACCAAAGGTGATAAAAGCAGCTCTTATTAAAATACTAGCACATCCTTCACAGGGTGCAAAGAAATCTCCTTTTAACAAGTAGGGAAATTATGGCTTGAAAAGTAAAAGAACTGGCTCTGGGCTACAAGAGGATGTTGTGGAGTTGGGCAGATACTCAGTTGCCCCATCACTTCCCCAACAGAAGCATGCCACTACCAATCTTTTAGTGATGAATTTTATTTTCTGAGAAAAAAAAAAAAAAGGTAGCCATAATTTTCAAAAAATGAAATGGGGAAAATATAATCTCATTTTTCCTGACTATTAGGAACAACTAATTAGATCAGAAGAAAATGCAAACACATATAAACACACAAACGCTCTGGGGCTTTGTTGAAGATTCTCATTGAACATGAAAGGAGGCTCAACAGCAGTTCTTTTGAGCTGTTCTCCAGAGAAACGCTGCAAATCTATGAAATTTTCCTTCACTTAGAGTTAATACAGGAAGAGATGGCTATCATCAGAGTGCTGTTTCTCTTTATTTGAGGAGTTACTGTCACAGCTGAGGTTCATCTATTCCATCTGTCCTATAGGCCAGTCTGGATAGCACAGCAACTGCTCTTATGCAGCTACAGACTCAATAGTGCTCTATGCTTCTTCAGTCAAGCTAAGCAAAGAAAAAATGCAAATATATGGGGGTTTTTTTGATTGGTGTTTTGCTCTTATTTACTAAAAGGCAAGAGTTTCTATAGACTTTTAGATGGACACTTTCCTTTTAAGAGATATGAACTTGTTCAATGCATCTTCACTTTCTTATTCAAAAAGTAAATAATAGGGTCTGGCTCACAATTTCAAAGCCAAATAAAACCCACCAGGTACAATTTTAAAAAGCAAGCTAGTTCCAGAGGACAACATATTCTGTAAACCAAGCTGCTATGTGGTTTGCTCCTGATAGCCACACCAGGACTCTGAAGATGGTGATCCTATTAGCTCAAATAATGTGAAGCTTGTTTCAGGGGGCCTTAGAAAGCTGACAGAAATTTTCATGGACCATTCACAAAGCTTCATATAAAATAAACTACACATTAAGAGGTATAAGACTATGCACTATTATGTTAGTTTTGCCTCTTTGAGTCAGAACTTCCTTTTAGTTATATTCCTGAATTTACACGAAGCAACAAGCTGCATCACTGAAAAGTGAAAGAAATCTTCAAATCCTGTATTTATATTCTTTTAAAAATTTTCATTCTGTAGAGTACCTAAAGACTGGCAAGAAAATTAATTGAGGCTAATCTAATAGCACATTCACTCCCAATTGTTTCTGCATTGTTGTTATTGTTGGACTTGTTTCCAATTGTATTTTTAAATTATTTTCTGGGAAAGTGTAACTCTAAGGAGACAGAGCACAGCCCTTTGGGATGGAGGGGATGCACTTTTATTATTGTTAACTTCTTTTTTATAAAGACACAACAAAAACACCACGCTTTTTAATTAGATATATAAAATATGGCAAGCTGTATCAAATGCTGCCAAATTATGCAAAGGGCAGGCGGTTCACAGGACTTCTGCTTGCCACCATATCAAATTTTGTTTCCTTTCCATGTTTGCCTTTGACTGTTTTGAGTGATGCTGGATGAATGAGGGATGTAACTGATCAAAAGATGGACCAAGTAGCATGTTTCACACAGAGCTCACCAGTCCCAGACCAAGAAAGGAAACTTAAGAACTTAAAGTCTTATAAACCAACACTGTTCATAACGAAGAACTGACAGCAAATCTTCATGCAGCAATGCAGAAGAGAATTTCTCCCCGCAAGAGAATATGATTATAAAAGTTTCAGCAGTTATTTTAGAAATCAATCCAATCCAATCAAACCAACAGAAAGAGAATGAAATAATTTTTAAAAGAACACTAATCACAAGCCCAAACTAATAGTGAGGAGGGCGGTGGAAGGTGTTTATACGATACCTAAATTGACCATAAGTTTGACCCGGCCTCCATCCAGCTCCAGGCGCAGAGTGTCAGCAGAGTCTCGTGACGTGGTTGCCATCAACAGCCCATAAGCACGCTGGGACATGAAACGGAAGGACACGTCTTCTGCTTCCGTGTGCATAACCATGGGCATGATTATCTTCATGTACATGCTGCCATCATAGCTCAAGATAGAGGCCTCTGCAAGGAATCAGCAAACAATGGGAAAAAATTACAAGTTACACCTCTGAAGAGCTCTCACTTCTACCACAGAGCACTGTGTGTACAGAAACCACAGCACTTGCCACAGAAAGGTATGTAACTGGGGGAAACAAACATTAAACTGCATCCAGAAACCCTGCGGGGCAAATACACGCAGCAAAGCAAGATATGGTGGTCACTGCAACTGGTGACAGCAGTACCCATGGACACATAATTCCCAAGGTCAAGCACATTAGGGCAAAGCCCTTCTGTGATTAGAAAGTAGAAAAGCCTTCATTTTTTCACATCTTCCAGAAAATGCAATCTCTGTCAGTGCACTGAAGTCTAGCCTTCCCTAGGACTAGCAGTAATGACTAGAGTCCTAATTTCTGGTGCTTTTGCTGTTGCTTATTTAGAGAGGAATTTCATTTCACTGATATCACTTTAAAGACAAACAACTGTATAAAGTGGATTTCCGAATAGGTATTTTCTAAATCAGATTTGTTCCACTTTGTGATTTTATATTTTTCCACTACTTACTAACAACCAATGTTAGAAGAGCTCTGCTGATACAACCAATGCAAATGAAGAAAAGAACAAACCAAACTTCATTGCAAGGGCCATTCAAATGCAGGAAAAGTTAGAAGATAGCAGCACAGTGAAAGCCAGGAAGAGGGGGGGAAAGAAGTGAAGAAAGAAGTTATTTTTCTATCATCTCTGAAGATGTCAAAGAAAATTGGAATTTCAGCCGAGGAAAAGAGTTAAATTTAGCATTCTCTATTTATTCAGGGTCTTGCCTGCAGAAAGTGATATTCTCCTCCAAGTGGTAGAATTAAAGCCTTATGTTAGAACTGCAGCAAGCACTACAGCATAGCAATCATTGTTTCTTCATAGAATATGCTCAAAAGCATTTTTATCTGCAAAATTTACAAATCTACACAAATTCATTAATGTATGAATCAGAGCATTCCTATTCCCCACAGCCAACCCATACCAAAGGCACAGCTGTAGAGATTGCCCCATGTAGGGCTTAAAACTACATATCAAAATCCCAGAATTTAAAAAAAACAACATAGAATGGTTCAGCTTCCTCAAAACATGGATGGATTGCTCCATAAAGCCCTCTTACCAGTACCTCATGCAGTTCAGTTCAGCTGAAGTTTTCTCAAACAATTGACTGGGATTCTCTCCAGGTACCACCACCCCACCACCCCTCAGTAAATTAACAGTCTATCTAAATTAACCAACTGCAAAACCTGTATTTGGAATGTAATAAAAATATCCTTATGTTTCAGCCCTTTTTCCCATTTTTCCCATCCAATGAGAGCAGAATTTCCATCAGAAAACAGCAAGTATGGCAGAGCCAAACCTTACATGCTCTCAGTGTCTAAATGTTAGATGCTACATAGGGTAAGCTGATGGGAAACTGAGGAACAGCCAAATGTCCATGCCATAAAGCACCCATGGCAAAATGGCCGGTAACAGAACGGCAATGCAATAAATATGCAAATGAGGTGATAAATAAAGATATAAATATCAAGCTGATAAAGTGACAGAAGAGACATGTATATGGTTCCAAAACATTTGGTGGGGATCACTACAGCTGTGCTGGTGCAGCAACCCACCACACTCACTAATAGCTGGTATGCAGCATATCTGCAGTCATAGGACACACAAACATATTAAAACTTTTCTGGGAGCACCATCAAGATGTCTGTGAACAACATCCCTACTCACCAGTTTTCTTAGCTGCACTTGCCACACACTGTCATGGTCTGTGCACAGAAAGCTTTCTACACACCTCACCCACTCTACCAATACATTACACACATCTCTGGTACCAGCTGCCAGTGCTGCCCTGGGGTCCCACATCTTCGTTTGGCCAAGACACAGAGAAGGAAAGAAAGATTCCTTTTCAAGGTGGAAGAGTAGTTTCTTCAAAGTGCAATTCTCTTCCCCCTCACGTCTGTACCTCTCACTTGCCACCCACAGCTGTGAGCTGGAACTAAATGTACTGTATATTATACATACACTCAAAGGCAATGCCTATGTACACACACACCTTTCTTGCTCTCTTTCCTCTCTCTCTCTGCAGATTGTATTAGAAAATGCAGTCAAGCATGAAATGGCTCTTTTGACGCCTTCAGCTCAGATGTGCCTTGCATGAAACATAGTTGCTGGCCCTAGCACATGAATAACTGCGACAAGGGGGTTGGAGGATATCAGGACTACGAGTGGGAGCAGCTGACACAAGTGTCCCAGCTCTGCTGCTTCCTTCTCCACAGTGCCATGTGTTAGGTGCTTTGAAAATGTGAGTTTTTCTGCAGTGACTAGAGCAAACAAAAAGCGTGGTAATAATGAGTCTCTTCCCTTCAGTAAGAACTTGTGCCCTTCACCTTTACTGATCCCATTGCCAAGTAATTACTGTCCTTCGACAAGAAACCCCAAGCCTCACTAGCATACTTATGTAAGGAGGATCTGAAGAATACTCAGAATTGCTGAAGATGACATAAACATCTGGACAGTGTTTCAGCTGACATCTCACAGTAGCCTGAATCAGGTATTACTGTCTCTTCTCCAGCCAGTCTGCTACAAATATGATGCAATGAAACCTTGTAACAATTAAGCAGATAAAATTAAATATCTAGAAACAGTTGACACAGGCTCCACACAACCCCAGGAGACAATATTCTGTTCTTGTGTGTGCCCTATGCACTTGACGTATTTCAAAAATGACAAGATTTCATTCTCACTTTGCAAGCCTTCACAGTCTGGAGTATCTGAGAGCCTTTCTACACATCTTGCAAGCAGACCATTCCCTCCAGCTATGACAATAGCCCTTCAGAGGAGGGTATTGCCTAGTAGCAGTCATACAAGTAGAACCTATTTGCTTTTCCTGACAGTCAGCCCCCAAAGCTTGAGAAAAGCATGTTACAGCTGAGCAACACATGGAACAAATCTGCTCAGGGTTGAATGTAACCTGGCAACAAATGCATGACCTCAGCCTCCCAGACACCTGTGCTGGCAGCTTCTGCCTGAATACAGGCATCTATTCAATTGTCCTTAGCCATCTGCAGCAGTGGGACTGTAATGCTTTGTTCAACACCATAAATACAGGCAGAAGCACAGTTATCCAAGTTTAAAATACATGCACATTTCTGCCACCCTTCTACTTTTAGGGCAGCTGTTATATGGGATGCATACAAGCAATATGTGAAATCATGTTTGAGACCCCCACAGATTTGTAAAGACAAAAAAAAACTGAGTGTCATTTATTTGTGATCCCAGTGCCAGAAGCTTCATTGCCATTAGTTTGGAGATGGGAAGAGGAAGAAACCAGGTGCTGGTTCAAAACTGCTCTGACATAACGCCAGAAATCTGTGAAAATCAATATGTTATTAGGAGCAATTAGCTTCCCAGTCTTGTGCTCTCAGACCCTGCCAGTTTTAATTTTACACTTAGCATCCAAAGGAGCAATTCATTGCTGCTTCCACACAAGGCTCTGCATAAACCTCTGAGGGAGATGGAACAGGAATATTCTTAGCATACAGACAGAAAATTATTCAAGACCTCTTCATGCATTTTCTCCTCCTTTCTAAAATCTCTCTTGTATTCATCTCCATTCCTTGTCTCTTTTGTTTCTCCTCCCTTTTAGCGCCGCAGCCTCCTATTCTTCCCTGTGGTCTTTTTCCTATGCCTCCCAGACTACAATACAGTGTAACTTCTTACTGAAATTTTCAGAAAGGTGACAGGGCAAAAATAATTAAAAAATATCCACTCTTCGTGAAACCTGAAGTCCCCAGTGACAGCAGTTCAGGGCACAGGACATTTTCCCCGGCTACATTTGTGAGACCAAAACCCTTAGACCAAAGATTTCCACGTTCTTGTGAATTCAAATATCCCTGAAGTGCCTAAGCTTTGTATTCACAAGCCAAACACTTTCCTGCAGGCATTGATTGCACAGCTCACCTCCTGCCCTCACACATCCACTAGCAGACACATGGCCCTAGAATAAAAAATAGATTTTCTGAAAACCAAAATTACACTTTAAAACAAAACAAAATCAACCAAACAAACAAACAAACAAAATTTAAAAAACAGCAGTAAGTCCTCTTTCCTGTCCAAATGGATTCCATACAGATGAGTTTCAACAAAAGTAAGCCTGACAAGTAATTTTGGAAGCCTGAATGTAATCACTCAGACTGAATCTGATGACAACCCAGGAGATAATGCTCCTGTTTTGGTGTTAAAGATATGATGGGAACTTCAAGTTCTCACAAGCAGTTAGGACCTTGCACATAATCCAGCAGGATGGGCGTCAGAAGCTGTGGAGTTTCCTGTGCCAGTGCCCAGGGCTGTCCCACACGCACAGGAAGGTGAATGGACAGATGTGCAAATGGGGGCCAGGTCCAGCCAAGAGCCAGGAAACCTGAGGGTGCTGAGGCAGGCCCATGCTCAGGCCAGGCAGTCACTCTGCTGGCCGGGGTTAAGGGCACAGTGACCACGGGCCTGGCTCGGCAGCACCCACGGCTGGCACACTGTGGGGACCTGGGGCCTGGCCCTGCTGAGCATCACCGTGTGGGGGGCTGAAGGCCATGGGGGCTGCCACCGGGTCCTGAGCAGGGTGGGGAGCCCCAGGGGCCAGGCAGGGCCTGTCGGTGCCCTGAGCGTGCTGCTGGTACCGTGCTCTGGGACTGCCTCTCATTGAACTGTAACAGAAGTCTGTGTTCTCTAACACCTTCTGCAATAAACTGAATTTCCCCTGGATGTCTCCCATCTCAGTGTCACTAGAGTTCACTTTAAACTCATCCCACCCAACAGGAAAGAGCAATTTGAAGGGATGTAAATGTAATTCACTAGCACTGAGAGGGATAATAAGAGAATACAAAATCATCTTTAAAAATCTGCCTAAACTGAAGCATTACATTAGAAATAAGAATGGGCTTTATCAGTCTACCAAAAAACCCTGCAAACAGTAAGTATCACTAATAAGCCACTGATAGCGTTTACTGTGCTAGTAAGAACAAAGCTATCCTACTTTAGAGATTTCAAACTGACAAGATGTCAATACTACCATTATGAGTTGTTATCCACTGGAAGCTCATGAAGATAAAACAGTAAAAGTCTTGGACACATCACAGCTACAGAAAAGTAAAGAAATCAGACTGGTTTTGCTGGTACTTAATCTCTCTGAAAGACCAAAGTATTTTTTCAACATCAATCTGAGTTTTTCTTTGCTTCAAATTAAGATGATGCCTTCCTCCTCCACTCCCAAGTGGGTATATGGCTGCTTTACAAAAGGATCTTCATATCCTGAAACTCAGTATATCATTATTCCAGCTCCCTCACTCTATTTTAGACTAAGTAAATGCCTTTCTACTCAGCTTTTCCTAACTTTTTATTTTCTAAAACCTGCCTCTCCTGCCTCTCATCTCTGGCTTCTTTCTGGTTTATAAACTATTTTCTTAAATTCAAGTTTTCCAATTTGAATAGCATATGTCAGTTAAGACCAAACTAGCACTTAAAGTACTTACATAAGAAATCCTTATGTAAGGATTCTGTGCACTGTGCACAGAAGAGTTCCAAATGAAGAGCAAACAGGAGACAAAATAGATCAAGCTCCAAGGCATTCACATTTTTGGGGATGCAAGAATTCTGGTGGAGCAGTAGTAATAATGGTCACTTATAAGGCCCCTGCTATAGACAAAAATTGCAAGCAGATCTTTACATAGGCCAGATGACATCCAGATGAATATTCTTCACCAAACACATTTTTTCAAAACCTCGAAAATTTTATTTCACAACATTAATTAAAAAATTTAATTTCTGGGCCTGAAAATAGCCCAGAAGTGTCAGCTCCTTCATATAAAAGAAAAAAATTCCTGAAGAAGCCTGCACTGCAAACCACACCTATTTATTCATCTAGAAAGTCAGAAGAGAATACTCTCTTCACCAATTTTCTTTCCATACCACTGTCTCCCCTGTTCTAGTACTTCATATATCTTCTATCTCTTTGAAGACTTCCAAAACACATAACCAAAGCCTGCAGATAATATTATTGACTAAGTATGCACAAAAGAGAAGACATCAAAAAAAGTAGGTAAAGAAGTCAAATAAAGAGCCCTAGGCACACAGCGCATGTACTATAATGTCCTTCAGACCCCCCCAAAAAAATAAAAATAAATATAATTACCTTGATTCATAGAGTTTAGAAAATACTTTGGTGTTGGGGAGGATGAAACAGGGAAACCTTATGAATGTGATTGCTTGGCAGAAGATTCTGAAAATATGAAGCCTAGAATTGAAATAGAAATGAAAGCTTGCTTTGAGTCATAAGATGCTGAGTACTAGTTACTATATGACCAAAGAACAATAGCCTAGCCAGCTAAAGGAGAATCCCTGTTGATGAAACAATGTCCTTCTGCTGATAGAAAGCCCAAAGGTCAAGAAGCAAGGGAAGAATTTGTAAAGCTTTTAGAGTTTGAAATGCAACACTGTATGTTAATGTAGTAATTTTTATAGGCTGTATGTAAATTCTTTAGTGGGTGTATCTTGTAGTGATTGGTTACTGGGAATTAGAATATTCACTATAGAAAGACATAGATTGTATTGCAACAGGAGCTTTACTCTCTTGTTTCTCCCCCCATTTACCCTCTTAGTTTTTCCCCGCTCTCTCTCTCTTGTTTCTCCCTCTCTCCCTCTCTCACCCTCTTGGCTTTTCCCTCTCCTCTCTTGTCTCCCCCTCTCTCCTAAACCTCCCTCTCTCCCCGATCTCTCTCATGCTGTCTTGATCCCTCCCTCCCCATCTCCAACCTCTTCTCTCCTGCTCTCCCCACACTCTCTCCCCTACCCCGACCCCGTGGACTCCGAGGCTGGTGGCGGACACGGGTCTCTCCCTCTCTTTGCCCTTATAATAAATTGCTGATACCTCACCAGCTTGACCCTGGAGAAGTCTCTCACTGCGAGCGAGCATTCTGTACTTCAATACTTTGGTTATGAACAAAAGTAATTCTGATTTTTCTTTTTATTACAGCACTAATTTTTTTTTAGTCCAAAATTAACACCTTGCTCTTCTGCTCCAATATTATATCAAAATGCTGTAAAGCTGTCCTCTGAATTTTCATCTTAAAGTGGACTAAATCTCAAGGAACTAGTTAAAACTGTGAGGCTTCCACCATTGTAAGGTAAAATCCCACAATATTTTTGTCTGTCTACAACAAAAACTTCAATGGAGACCTCTCAAATTTTAAACTGACCTAGGGAAGACATATAAGGGACATGGCTCCCAAATCTCTCTCCATTAATAAACCTCTGTAACGTTTGTCATCTAGATTCTAGCTTTGCTTGACTTGTGTGTTTAATCAACTCTCCAACTCCCCAGGTTAACCTGTGTCTACCCTACAGAGTAGTGTGTACCAGCTTCCATCAGCATCAGGCTTGGTGTGTCCCTCCTACACTCCTGTGGTCACCACACACATGTATGTGTGAGTAGGAGCTAATCAAGGGCTGCTGGCAGGTGGGGAGTTAGCAAAAAATAAATTCCTGTACTCCACAATGAAAGGCAAATAAACTTTGCTTCTCCCTTCTTTGGGCTGCAGTCATGAAGAACTGGCCTAGGGAGGAGCTGCAAGAGCACTGAGTGCCACAGTGGAAATATTTGCAGACAGGGGAAACTGTAGCTTGTAAATGTTATTGCTAGCCCTGGGAGGCGAGCAGTGAGGTTATATTGCCATACTGAAGCTTGGCAGAGACTCAGGAGAACCAAGAAGGCTTTTCAAATCTACTCCAAATGTCACTCTAACATTTACAGAGACGTGTACAACTATTTGGGAAGAAATCTCTGGCAAGAATGCTAAGGGTAGAAGAAGAATTGCTCCTCAGTGTGAAGGAGTGTAATGGGGAAACACGATACTAAAATGATAGTTTGAGAGTTCACATTACCATGGCTGGCACTTCAGAAAGTGATGTAACTTCCATTTAGTTCAAATATCTTTGAGTCCTCTTCATGGCACTGTCAAGCTACATGAAGCATTTGATCACTACCTGCTGAGTAGTGTTCACTGAGAAAGGGAGATTACAGCAAAAATGTTTGGTTTATCTCAGTGTAAAGTGAAAAAAAAGAGGTAGCAGACACAATTTGTAGCAAGGGAAAACTGAGAAAATTGCATAGAAAAAATTACACAATGAGGCCACACACTGCAACAGAACAGCTGTAGAAACCCCACTCCTGGAAATTAACAAAATTCAATAGGATAATGCTTTTAACAAACAATTCTGCTCTTCACGTTAGTCTCACTTGAAGCAGGTGGTGGGGACAACAATTTCCAGAGATCTCTTTCAACCGTAATTATTCTATGCCAAGTGCCAGAATGCCCTGACTTCACTGAATATTGCACCTTTTCACAGACACCACCTTACACCTGCAAATTGCTACTGATTTGAGGTGGAAAAGGCTTCCAGAGTCACCATTTCCCAAGTGTTCAAGAGGCACCTGGATGTGGCACCTGGCAGTGTGGCTTAGGGGTGATTATGGTGCTGCTGGGTTGACAGTTGGACTAGATGATCTTGAAGGTCTCTTTCAACCCTGATGGTTCTTTATTCTGTGATCAATCATTTTTGAAAAGCAAGGCCATAATGTAAACTACATTTATAACCTTTTTAAAATCCATAAGCAACCTCTCCCCAGTTCTGCTTTTCCAATAGTGGATAGAAAAACTATTATTGCCTCTGGCTGTTGGTTTAAGGAAAGTTCACAGCATTAGACAACCCTCAATTTAATTTTCTTCCTTTTCCTCATCTGAGAGCCCCAAATACCTAAACTTTGTAAACTCCTGGAAGAGGTGTGTTAACAAAACAGGGAGCAAATGGAAAACATTGGCCTACAAATTGTAGGTTAAACTTGTCCACATCCTACTGGTTTTGAAAGGCAAAAATTCTTCAAGCCAGTCAGTGATTTAGGAAGGGCCAGAAGTGAGACACTGCCATGTTGATAATAAGTAAGCAGAGGAATAAGGTAACTATCTATTAAACTCATGTAAGGCAGGCAGCTTCCTGGAAACAAGAATGTCACAACACTTGCAAAGGATGGAAAACAGGTCATCTTTGAATGGAAGCCCAATACCACAGAGCAAAGAGATATTAGGAGGGTAACAACAGCATACATGTTGTGGAAAAATGCAAGGTAATACGTAATTTGGGGTTTCAGGCTACAACTCCCAAGCTTAAAATACAAGATAAATTGAGTTTATAATTCTAGGATCTGGAGGAAGGTCCCTTCAGAGCTTTTTCTTCTCCTATCACAAATCTGCTGTCTTCCCTAAAAATATTCTCAAAACCACTAATCTGAGAGTGGTCCTCATCTGAGAGCAACACTCAGTGCAGACCAAACAGTGCTGAAATTATGACACTGATTTCCAAGCATCCCACAGACTCTGCCCATTCCTGATGAAGTCATCAGCAGAGATGCAACAACCAGATCTGTTCACCCAGCTAATTGCAACCACTGTTCAATTATTGGAACCATGACAAAAAGGCAAAGAGAAGCAGAAACTAGTAGCTGGCATGGAATGGCAGTTGATATTGCCAGGATCATGAAGGCTGAAGACAGAGGTACATGTTCAAGCCTGTAAATTTCACTAGCAGATAAAAGAAATTTAATATTCCTTTCAAGTAACACACTGTCTTTTGAATACATGATTGTACCCTAGACCAAACGTCACTTTACAACTCTGGTACTTGTAGATAAATGTTTTTAAAATAAAAGGAATTTCAGATTAAAAAAAGGAAGAAAAAAAGAATTGGCATGGATATTTAAGGTGTTTATGTACTAATGACGACTCAAAATACATGGAATTTCAGTGTTTGGACAACTACAGGAATGTCCATGAGCTGTCCCCCTGTGACTCCAAACATAACCAACTGCAGTTTCTGTCTTACAAAAACAGTATCTTTCAGTAAGGACCCAGTTAGAAATTCATAGTCCATAACACTGGTTATAATACTCACACAGTTATTAAACTCCTACAAGCCTATGTCAAATGCCAAGGGCTGCAGTGCAGGACCTACAGTGCATCCCTGTGCACTGTTCCAGCTGCCCACACTGGCATTCAATGAATGCATTTCCAAATAACAGTAGCCAGTAAAAACCCTCCATTCAAAACTCAAAGCTGTAGGTTCATGGAGAAGAGAGTTCCATTAGTCTTTTTCTTTTCTGAGCTTCAAGAGCCTCCAGTGACCTTAATGGGAATCGTAAATGATAATAAATCCTGCTTCTTGTTGAAGCTGTGAAGATTTAGCCAGAATTGGCAACTTATAAGATTCTCCAACCAAAAGAACTGCAGATATTTTAATTATGACAGAAGCTGTGACCCTAAAACTTTCACATTCACCATTGTGCAGCCCATTTTATTCTCTTTGAAATTCAGGGCAGCAGTCAGAATGAAATGAAGAGTGTCATACTCCAAAAGCACCAGCCTGATGTCAAAGTTAAGCAAAACTGAATTTTATTCAGCTGCTTCTGTCAAGGACTTACTGAGCTGCTGAGGCCTGAGACTATTCCTAGTCAAAGCAAGACCAACTAAATCTTGAAATCACCAGGTATCTTTGACTGAAAATGCCATTTATGTGCTGAAGATTTTCAGATCACCTTCTATGGTGTCTATGCCTTTTACTGAAATGTCTGGATCTCTCCTGCTCCTAACTGAAATTGGAAAGCCGTCACATTGTCACCCTGTATCAAGACACTTGCATCCACTTACAGATAAGATGTAAGAATGTACTCACATTCTATATTGTTCTCTTTATATTAGACATAATGAAAAACTCCAAGTTAAGAGAGCTTTAATGGTGAATAACCAGCTATTTATCCTGTCTAAAGCACTTCTGTCCACTATAATACAGCCCAGAGGGACGTCTACTCTCTGGATTGCTAGCAGCAGATTAAATGCAGCCTGTCAGGGAAGAGGGTCTCCTCAGACCTGCAAACTGCCCCAAATGTAAAATTTGGTGTCTGCTTATCAGTGACCACACCTCCTGATTGACATCACTTTCCATACACCTTCACTCAATGCTAGGCAGCACACCTGCAGAATGAGCTTCCTGGGAAGGAGCTCTGCCCTGAGTGGGCAGCTAATAAAAAGCTTCACTCAACTGTGGTTTTCTCAGGTTCTCTAGGTTTTTGAAAAATCCCTTTATAAGACTGAGAACCTGAAATTCTCACAGAGCAATAACAAGGAATAACTGGTCCCCCACCGACATCAGTGTTAGTCCTTGTACTGTTCAGAAAAGCATTAAGGATGGTACAGTTCATACCTCTGTCAAAGGGTGGGGTAATAAATTCAAACGTCAACCATTTATTCCTAAAAGCCAGAGTTCAGAAATTCCTTAGACAGAGAAAAATAGGAATTCTGTAATCTCAAACTAAGACTGGGTTTTCCACATCCAACAATCACAGTTTAGAATGACACAGGGCTGCCTGTGCTCTGGGGAAGTCCGGGACATAGGGAGGAATAAAGCTACCCATCACAAATTTACCACATTTGCCAATCTGGGTGGCAGACAAAGTGCAATTTCTAATAACGGATTCTAAATCCTAATAAAAATTTAGGTGTTTGACAAAAACATCAACAGCCACAGTCTCAACACTGTACAGTGGAAAAAAACAGTTCATTTTCACCTAAAATGTCTCCCAGGCCCCTAAGTGCAGAAGAGATGGAACTAGGAAACTAAATTGCAAAACCCATCCCATTTAGATAAGTGGGATCACAGGTAAGGTCATGGCAGTTAATCACTACCTATTTGCTGAAAATTACCCATAAAGGATATTAGATGCACAATACTTTTACAGCAATTAGCTCTTGTTGATATGAATATGAAATAGGTACCTAGCAAGAGTTACCTTGGTAACAAAAGGAAGGAAATTAAACAGAACAAAGATGGAAGCCATGGTAAATTTGGGGGATGGCCAGTTCACGCCTAAGTTTGGAGGACTGGAGAATGCTTTCACATGTATTATTGGGACAAACCTCCAAAGCGTATCAGAGGAAGTGAGATTATTAGAAGAGAGCCCCACACAATTTAACAAAGCATGGTAAAAGCAGATGGGAGTGTAGCTATCAGATTAACTTTGTGTAAAGGCTGTGGCAAATCCATCATGAGGTTTTCCAGGCTCTAAGAAAGCCTGACCAGAACTGCCCATACCAGCAAACTGTGTTTACTTCAAGGATGAAAATTTTCCCTTCCCTCATTATAAAAGGATGAGAAAGTGGTGGGGGAGAGAGTCTGACATTTGCTACTCTCTCAAATGGTATTTCTCTATAGAGGTAAAAGCTAATAATAATTAATCATTACTAATTAAAACTGGGGGAAAAGGGAAAAAAAGTAGTTACATCTGAAGGCATTCTTTCAATTCTTCCACTTCTTGGTGCTAGCTCCTTTTCTTGGGCTGCCTGCAACCTGCATCCCGACTGTTTCTGTACCCACTGGAAGGGGTTGAGAAAGCCAGGCTGCAACTCTGCAAATGCAGCCTTCAGCTGCAGAGAAAGGAGTCTGGCTGAAGCCCAGGCAAGCAGGAGGAGCTGGGAACAGCCACATGGATGTGGCCCTCACGTATGCCAGGACACACACAGTCCAGCCCAGGAGACAACAAGCACTCAAAGTTCTACAAGGACAGAGTGGCAGGGGAAGACAACAGCTGCTACCTGTGGCTGAAGCACGATAGTGGAACCTCCTGAGAAACTGGTAACAAGCCTTGGTGTCCCGGTTGGCCTCCAATTTGAAAAATATTTGGGACACCATCCAGAAGCCTTCCCACAACTGAAGTAAAGTTGAATTAAAGCCAATATAAGAAAAGAGAAGAACTCATAGTCTGGAAGTTTCTACATTGTAAAGGATCCTGTATAATTTCAGAAATTATTTAGACAAAAATTATTAAATAACAACAGGCTCTGTTTGAGCCTGACCGTAACAGCTGCCCATTGGGACATCTTCAGTTCAAAATTAAGTACATGACAAAAAATAATCTAAACCCAACTATCTGTATGTACTCCACCTGTCAGATTTCCTCCTCTTATTGTTCATGGCATCAGAATATGGTATTTCTTCTTTTTGTATCTTTAATATTTTTCTTTCTCCTGTTACATGCAAAATTCCAATACTAAGAACAGCAAAAACAGCAAGCTACCTGCACCAGGAAATACATATCAAAAACACATCAGAAAATTCCTTTCTGTAAACTGAAATGAAGTTTCATTATATTTTTCAAACTTGTCCTTCTTTCAATTTCCATCCAGCCTTGGAACAAAACAAATCAGAATAAGCACAATGCCATCATCTTCAATGACAGTTAAGGACTGACTTACCCTTAACAGCAATTTTATCAAGTCACAACAAGATTCTGCATGGTATCAAAGCAACAAGGGTTGTACTGAGCCACATCACACCCTTTCCCTGGGAAATACACAGTTACACCTACAGCACTTGGCCTTCCTCAGCACATCACTTCTTTCCACTGCATAAACATCCTCCTGTGTTGGCCAGACTGAATACCACAAAGGGAGGAACACAGCAGAAAAATACATAACCAAAGGAAGACAGGCAAAGCCCTCACTCTTCCAGACTAAGTCAAATGCTGAGCAACCAGAATTCAAGATATATTTGGGCAATACTCTCAGACACTTCGCATGATTTTTGGGGGTATCCTTAGCAGGGCTTGGAGATAGACTCGATGATCCTTGTGGGTCCTTTACAGCTCAGGATATTCTACGATTCTGTGAGCTATGGTGTTAAAACTGCCATCTAATGGTGAAACTGTAACTTGGAAGCAGGCAGAGTAGACAGCTCACAAGGAAACAAATGCTGCTTTGACCTGCAGCTCTTGGATTCAGATTGACAATCACCTTTTTCAGCAACATTTAATTATATGCTGCTTCCTACAGCACTAGCTGCTGGTGAAGCAAAAGTGTATGTTTTAAGTGACAAAACATGTTTTCATCAGGGATGTGATTACTGACTCAGACTGCCAGATTTGATTTCCAGTTTTATGCCACAGATAAGAGACTGCACAACAAAGAATATAATAATGCCAAAGTTCAGGCTTGGATCTTTTGGGGTCTGATAATGTCATTTAAGTTTCTGATGAAAAATCTACCAACACTGAACAAATGCAGAATTTCTGAGTTGAACCATCTAAATTACTCCATTGATATAGATTTACTGGACATTTCAGCTATTCCAGAACCAAACCATTGGCAGTCATCTATCATTTACCTCATGATCTGGTGGTACAGGCTCCAAATCCCTTTCCTGGTGACTCAAGTATGGGCAGAATTTGTGGCCTTGCTATGCACCTAAACCAAAGGAAGCTAGTTCAGACAAGTCAGTATTTGCCTTTCCACTTTTCTTAAACTGTAATTAATAGTACCTGTTTATCATGTTTCCACCAATTCCCTAATAATTGTAGAATCGTTAAATGGTTTGGGATGGAAGGGACCTTAAAGATCATCTAGTTCCAACCCCCCTGCCATGGGGTGGAACACCTCCCACTAGACCAGGCTGCTCAGAGCTCCATCCAACCTGGCCTAATAATGTTGCCCAACTAGCTAAAGCAGAAGGACACAAATTAGGACTCTGGAGATCTATTCAACAAGTCACTTTGTGATTTTCCTTATTTGATCTGAAAATAGGAAAGAATGTCATTTATATCTCTTCAACATATTTTAGATTCTTACTTAAGCAAGCATTACAAAGTAAGCCAAATATATTAAAAGGATGTTGCTAATGGAAAAATCAAACCTAATGAACCCTTGTTTTGAAGGTACTGTGTATCAGGCACAGACACTTTTGGAATCCACTTCTGACAGGTTACTGACATCTAATTCCATACTATCACCAAAGACAGCTCAATTTACTCCCTTTTTAATGTGGAAGTGAGGGCCAGTGAAAGCTGTCAGACTTGCAATGAAAGACAAGTACCTAGGATACATATAGAAAAAATGGTTCCTTTATAAAACTCTCTCCCCAAGTCATTCAAGAGTTTAGAATCTCAGAGCTTAATACATGAGCCATCAGTCCCCATACCACTGGAGAAAAGGGATGTTAAGCACTTCTCCCACAGAAGCAGGCATGTGGCCTCTTTTGCAGAAAGAGGAATTCTATTTTCAATATATAGTGAATCACAGGCTCTTACACTGGGGCTTAATCACCATCCTGAAAGTTGAGTACAACATCTGTATTGAACATCATGCTCTGCTTTCTCCTAAGGGTTCCTGGAGGGCTGCAAGGGTACAGGGGGAACCCAAAGGGTGGAAAAGCTGTGTGTAGTAAGGAATTAATACACTTCAGAATATATTCCAACTCTATTTGAAGACACAGTGTCAAGCTTTTCCCCAAAAGGGTCACTAGTAGGAACTCAGCAAATCAAGTGAGTCACCAGTTGCTGGGTGAGCAGAGGAGGCCATGGGGATGCAGAGACCATGGGGATGCAGAGACCATGGGTCCCAGGGACTGATGCACTCGCTCAGGCTCTGGGGACACAGTGAGGGGTGGGTGGCAGTGCTGCCTGACACCATTAGATGGCGAGGAAGGCTGCAATTGTCTCCTCAGCTGTGCCATTAGGCCTGAAAAGTGCTTGTTACGTGGTTTTTTAAGGGACATCAGTGTGGCTCCTCCCTGGGGTAGAAGAGAAAGCAGAGACACACAGCAAATTCCAGTCGTGTTTCTGTGTAGTGTCACTGCCACCAGTTCTCACTGTCACTTGCTGGACAAGGCCCCAGGTTTCCACTCACATCTGCACAAGTTCTGGATCAGCAAAAGCTATTTCAAAAGAAGCTTTTCCTAATTTATACCTGGAAAGGATTAGACATGGTTCTATACCACAAAGAACTGTTTTCTAAAATAAGCAGCTGACATACTCTGACCAAAGAGGAAAAAAAGCAGGTCTCCTAATAGGATGGTTTTCCTGTCCTCGATTCCTGTTATTTGAAGTCCTCCACACGATTTCAAAGCATTAAGATGCACTCAGGAATGTCTTTTAAACTGGCCTACTTTCACAGCAGAAACTGAGACAGAAATAGAAGACAGCTCATCCACTGTCACACTGCAAAGGCAGGACTGTGCAGGGACACGACCCAGCGTCCACCACAACTGGGCTGCTGCTCCCCATCTTCTGGGGATCCACCTGCCACCTTGCTGTACTTTTCATCAGACAAATGCTGAAAAATTCTCAGAATATCAAACATGTCAAAATAATGAAGATATCAATAATTCCTTTGTAAACTGGAAAATAATCCACAAGCCTAAAAATAATCTAAATCTGTAACGGAAAGGGGACTGATCTTGACATCACTTGAAACATAGATGGTAAGACTATAGATACAACACCTGTTTTTCTTTCAAATTCTGCAGATAGAGAAAGACTCAAAAGGGGAAGAATTGAGGCACAAGACAGTTTTTTAAGATTTCAATTAGCCTTTTTTTTTTGGACTAGGATTTATTTACTGCAGAGTTAAGCATCTCTCATAGTTACAGATTCTCTATTTATATCTGCTAACTGTGCAAATTTCCTGGTTCTCTGATTCCAGACCAGCTGCTGGGCACAGCTGTGCTCCAACAAAGGCACCAAAACCAGCAGGATTGCTGTGGGACTGTCATACTTCCCTAATTTCATCTGCATCTGGAATAGGAAATCACAGCACTTTTCTCACCCACTCCTGACACAGCTCAACAGAACATCACCAATGTAATTTAAGAAAAAAAACCTTCAGTGATAGATTCCCAGTGTGAGAAGCTCCAAGCTTCCCCGGCTTTTAAACATTGCTTTGAAACTTCCTGCACAACATACAAGGTTGCCAACACAAATAATACAGAAATCTAAGTGAACAGTCACCTGCAAACCTTTCAGACAGAGCAGAGGACATCCTGTGAGCAATTTGTGGCGAGATCAAGGCGTAGAATTGCAAGCAATATAGAGTCTGGCAACAAAGAAGCTTCTGTGTAGTGGGAAGAGGGGGAAGTAAAAGCAAATCAGCTAGGCAGAGCACCCAATGCCTCATAACACACTACAAGCTGTATGACCACATGCAGCTATGTGGCATCTCAACCTTGAAGTGGGCTTTTAGAATGCAGATTTCACATTTCTGTGGGCATGGAGCTCAAGGATGCAGCAAGATCAAGCCTGCACCCAACAGAGGGGACTGGCACATCCTTCTCCTGCCATGCACCACTGGCTACCTGAAGCCTGTCCTTGCTTCCCCCACCCCCTGGCTGTGCTGAACACCATCCTTACTTGATGGCCACTTCACACCCTAAGCACCTTCCTTAGCTATCTGGATTTTACTCTAAGAGCTGACAGACCCCTAAGCACTACAGGGGGCAATGCTGAGGTGTGTCAGGATTTACTTTTATTCATCAAATCCCAATTGATTTGCCAAAGATCAAACGAAGTCCATGACAGAGAAGGACTAAATGCAAGTGAACTAAATAGTGGACTATGTTTTTGTTGGTGTTTTGGGGGTTTATGCAGATGAACAATATTTTGGATGACACCTTGTCAGTCAGAAAAGTCTCTGTCTTCCATCTGCCCCAAAGATGAACAGTTAGCAGCATACTTGCTGATTCTGCTTATGCACTGGCTGGAAAGAATGAACCTTACAGTAGGCTCTCCTCACCAGCAGACTGGAAACAACACCCCATGCTTCTCTTTCTCAGATGAGTCTATGAATACCTGTTATTACTGGGATCTGAAGCTTTTTTGGCAGCAGCTTTTCCCTACAGTGCACTAGACAAAAACTTCCTTAGCAACAATCTTTTCTAATCTGATACTGTAACGCATACCACATAATATTGTTTCTAGTTTGCCTAAACATGGAGTTTGTTCCACAATTCTCTGAGATCTAGTAAAGAAGCTGAAGTATCAAAATGTTCTTATTTTTACACCATTAAATTTTCTACCCTTCCTAATTCAGTATGAGTTATTATAAAAAGTAATTACATTAAGAATCAAACAAAACTTACTTTGGTAATCAGGGTCTTGCATGTTGCAGGAATTTATTCAAGTATTTGCTAATTAGGAAAACATATCCAGTCATTAACAGGATTTAGGAAGCAAAATAGATCTTTTGAAGTTAGGAGCCATTTCCAGGTTTTGATTCCGAGGCATATATTTCACAGACTAATTCAAGCTAGAAGCAGAAGAGCTGGCTAGATCATGGAGCTCTCTTCCCTTCCTGTCCTCTTACAAAGCATTTTTTATCAAAGTGTAGAGCAGCCTGGCCTTGCTCTGCCATTTTAGCCACCCTAGTTTCCAAAGTCTAACAGAGATGGGATTTCCACCCTTTTCTAAGATTCCTGCTATAGCAAAAATAAAAAAAAAATAAATAATAAATAATTAATATAATAAACAAAATAAATAATACATTTTAATAAAATATTTTAATAAAATTATAAAATAAAAATAATAATTAATAAAATAAAAATAAAGCAAAAAAACTCCAAGGTCATTGTTGTGATGGTATGATATTCATCATTTTCCTTCCTTAATTTAACTCAATATTCCATGATAAGTGTCCTGTGAACTTCCTAAAACAATTCCCCTTCCTTGGGAAGGCAGTCCTCCCATCAGAGCTGATTCATCATCCTCTCCTCAGGTTATCATTTACCAATCAAAATGTACTGAACTCTTCTAATCTTTCTCCATAATTCCTCCCTTCAGCCTCCCAATTATATTTCAACTTACTTTGCCAATTTCTTTCATATTGCTGGATTTTACTCTAAGCTGCACAACAGAGCTTTCTTTACACTTTTTATACTTGTATTTCTCGAATTCACATTTCTACTTGCGTGATTAGGAATACTTCTAACTAGCACAGGTGTAGCTGAGTACCCCATGGCACTCCATTAGTACACAATTTAAGTGGTGAGGAGTTGATATTCAGGCTTTATTATCTTGGCAAAGGTCAATGGGTAAAACTATTTAAGGCTCCTTTCTTGTGTGCTCTGTAAATCTCATATCACTATCGAGTTAAATACATCCAGCCAATCGCTGACACACCATACAAAATTTCATCATTTGTTTAGTGCCTTATAAAGGGCAATGAATAATTTTACCTTTTCAATGACAAAGAAACGAGAAAGTTTTTCCCCCTTGAGTGGCTCAAGTACTTCACCATTTTATCTACAAAAGGTTGCTTGTGTATCTCAAAAAAATACAGCATTGTGTCTCAACAGTCACATAAGGATTGCATTAGCACTGCAGGTGTAGAAAAGTAGAGAAGACAGAAAGCTACTACAATTTTAAAAGAAAACCTCTGAGTATAACAGATTTTAATGCACATTGTGGGTCTAGGCAACATTTTTATTTTGGGGACATGAACTCAAATTATTAACACACAACACCAAGAGTGGCCCCCATTTCTGTACTGATGAATAAAATACTCTGTGTCAAGTAGCAATAACAGGAAAGCTAGTTAGACAACACAAAAAAATAAGTATCATTCTTTAGGTTAGGTTTCCTCCTGTTCTCGAGTCAGGATTCTCATTAAGCTCAAAAAAAACTATGAAACAGAAGGTCAAATATTAGCAAAAAATACACATTTTGCTTTTCTCATCCTAGAATCTGAGGCTCTTAGTGATTCATGAATTTTTCCACATTACAACTCTTTTATGATTTTGGGAAGTCCTAAGGTATCTGGCTTTTTGGGGAGTTTTTCTGCAGCTGGGGAACATAAGGCACAGGATAATGAACTTGCCTGTAGTTATATAAGCCAGAAATAGAATTCTCAGGCATGTCTACATTGTATACTTTTGCGAAGCACCAAATTAGTGAAGCCCCATGTATGTCAAGGCTTGTTTTGTGAGAGGCCCTGATCAGACTTACTCTGTACCTGGCAGGGATGCTGAATTGGTGTGACACAACTCACAGCTCATCTGCAGGTGCTGCCATGGGAGCAGTCAGCAGACGGTCTTGCAAAGCAAGCAGGAGCACACAGAGTGTAGGCCAGGATGCTCTGTGCCCATACACTGCAACACACCTCTAAACAGCATCAGTAGGGCAGCTGTGCAAAGTTTTCTGAGTAACAGCATTTGCAGTGCTTTTACCTTGGTCCATGGGAAATCACTGGTTTTTAGCTGTCACTGTCAGATAACATTTTCTTTATCTTTACTTGTCCTTAAGTTAAGGCTTATACAACTTCAATTTTCCATGTTAGCACATCTACTAACTTCCTCCATGCTTTAGTCTGTTGGAGACCCCTGGATTCTGATCAGACACTCAGGGAGTGATGGTTGAGTGCGCAATGCTGGGTAAGAGAGAGGCTCCCATGGGGAGTTATGGTAATCAGCTTTTCATTACTGCATGCTGAAAGGCCAAAGTGATTCATGAGTGCTCTTCTGAGTGAGAAAAAATGGAGAGGAAGAGAAGACTAAGGAACTCTGGTTCTGATATGAATTATCTCTATCCTATCACAATATATAAGTATTTTTCTCCAGAAACTGCTAACTAAATATCCTAGGACTATATTACCATGCCTGCAGAGATCTGCAAGTATTATTTTAGAGCCATTAGATAGCTTTTTCAAGGTGGAAAGAGCAGCTTAGTTCCCTAAGAGTCTAACAACTAAATTAGGCAATATCTTAGATTCAGGCACTTAAATCCCAGTAAATGAAATCCTCTCAGAGTCAGGGTCTGTGGCTAATTACTTTTGTAATCTTGAATCTTAACTGTAGGTGCCTTAATAGTTCTATGTCAGAGTTTCCCAAAATACAGAATGATGTTATCACTCTCATATATTCTGCATATGGGAAAAAAATGGCACTTGTTTGTACAGGATTATCAACCTGCATCCTTATAAATAGTTTAATGTGGATTTATGTAGCATATTCTGATAGCCCAAAGAGAGGCAGAGCTGTCAATAACTTCCTGGCTGTCTCCCAGCTATGACCTTGTCTGCTCATTTTAAGTTTGAAGGGTCCCCCATGAGTCAGCTGTGTGCAAAGGTACAAAGATTCACTCAAGCCTCTGACTCTGGCTTCTACAGAAAGAGGTAATAGTGAGATTTAGCAGGCCCCACAACACTGTGGCAGAGAACAGCATGAAGTCCATTGCCAACCCACGTTTCTAAAGGGTTACAGTTTACTGCCAGAACAGAAAACAGCTAATTTCCCAACACGAACAAGCCTAATGCCAGGACCCCCACTCCTGGTTGTATCTGGGTGATCTTCCTTCCTGTCCCAAAGCTCCCCTAGGTAGCCTTTCCCAGAAAACCGGTCACATGTGTAGTCCAAAAGCAAGGCTGAAGCAGGAAAAAGCACAGTTACCTGCAGGCACACAAATAGATGCTGAACTACAGTTCTTGACATGCACAATCTCTTCAGTGCCTTTCAAGGGATCGACATGGGAAAAGGAACTCATGGGTGCCAGCCAGTTAAATAGAATTTTATTGACCAAACCTTTGATGGTGCACATAGATCAAGCATCTCTCCACAACCTGAGTGAAAGGTGTCTAGGGAAACCAACTCTCAGCAAAAGGGACATAGCAGCTGTGTCAAAGCTGTTTCTCCTGGAAGATTTACTGACTGAGCCTTGGCCAGTGGCACAGACTAGGGTAGGAACTGTAGGCAACACACACATAGACACACAAAGAAAGGTAAATGATCTGCATTTTGATTTTTACAGCTTCTAGAAAAAACAAGACTGTAAAAGAGAATAAATGGGCTCAGCAAATCGTCACCAGCCAGAAGGAAAAGACAAAAGAAAAAAGAAATCACAGCAGTGTAAATCAGTCAGGGAGAAATGGCTAAATGAGGATGCTGATTGCTAATCTACATCCTGTCACTCTGACTTTATAAGCAGGTGAGCCCAAGAGGCCATGTGTGCAAAAGCAGCCCCATAAAAGCACTGTTTTTCCCAATCTCATCTGTATTCACAGTGGACCAGGTTTTCACTTTATGGCTGCAATGCTCCTGTTTCTTCTGCAGGTCCATTAGCACTGTGCACATTGCACAGTCAATACCAATTCCAGCCTACACTTTTCTGTCTTTTTTATTTGGACACAAGTCCCTCTGTCTGCTGGATTCATTACTCTTCAACATGGCTATTTGTAGTCTCCCTTTATGTTTTGATTATTTTTTAAAGCAGCCCAAGTGCCTTTGACTTAAATACAAAAATTAAAAGATAAAGTGAAAACAGTGAGGCATTTAAAAATGTCATGATAAATCATTTATGTTTCTCTTTACTTTAATCCTTTTTGTTTTCCATAATTACTTTACCCAAAAAGCTTGCAGGCTATAAAATGACCCCCCACTTCCCAGAAAAAATACCAGCCTTTTGTTCGACAAAGCTCTATTCATTCCTTTACTTGTCTCCTTTTCCAACATGCCAAGAATTTTTTCAGGACTTTCTTAGTTCTCCTGCACCAGACAGGAATGTGAAATTTGATCAAACTGGAAGGTGGCAGAAGGAATCTGCCATGATTTGAGGAATGGCACACAAGAATTTGAACAAGATACAGAACCATGATGTCATCTCAGTAAAAGGGAGGGCAACAGACTGGAACAGGAGTCAATCTCCACCCTGCTGAATCCTGGACCATCTCCACCTCCTTCATCAAGGTGGCCAAAGGCAGCTCCTTCACACCAAAGTGGTGCTTCCAGCATCACACTGGGACTGGTGGAAAGTGGGCTGCCAACTATTACCTGTGCTTTTCTTTATTCACACCCTCAGATGACCAATCCCATGTCTAAAATGGAATTATTAAAAACTCAGCTTTGAGGCAAGCACCTTGGATGCAGGGCTAAATCATCCTCCAGTAACACTTGATAGGGAGAGAAAGGCTAAAATTCAGCACTCATCAGTCCTCCAAGGGTACAAAACAATCAAATGCCAATGCAGAATAAAGGAAATTTGCACAAATTGGACATGAGAGCTGACCAGCAGAAATGGGGTAGCAGTGATTTGTGGGGTTTGTATCAAAAAAACAGATTGCAACAGAAGAGAACTTCACTGAAGATATGGTAATAAAATGGTAGAAACTTGGATGTTTCTATGACTGGGTACTGAACTGTTAGGCTTCCACCTCTAAGAACCAGAACCAGTAAGATTCATGCAGAGACTCCAGCTAGTTTGAAATTCCTTAGTATGCCAAAAATCTTTCCTTTATCTGTTTTTATCTCTTTGGTCACAAACATTCTCAACAGAGAGATTAAAAACAATAATAAAATAACTATAAAATATTTGAGACAGTTTCTGTATTCTTGCTTCCTTCCCACTCTTCAGCAAGCACATGTCTTTTGCCAGTCACTTGTTGAGGGGGAGATCTTGTCCTCACATGGCAGATGGCACATGCAGCACAAAGTCCATCTTGCTCTGCTCAGCCCAAGCCCTGCTCTCTCCCCGGGCTGGGTGCACTGATCTGTCTCACAGCTCTCTGTCTCCAGCAGTTTCACACACAAAGGAAAGGAAATCAGAGCCATAGAAGAAGAGCTCCTCCTTTCACCTTGCTACTTTGTAGCTCTACCAAAGACCAGGCAAGTCAGAAAGACTGACCTATTTTCTAACCTCTAATGCAAATACCTCTCCAAGAGATGACTAAGGTATATAAAGGGGAGCTACTCTATATATTTCTCATTCTAAGTACAAGCCTAGGGCTCCCAGAGCTGTCAATCTAACATGCTTTTCAGCTGAGGGCTGAATTGTCATTTTCCATTTTACTGATTTAATGAAAGGTAGTGGATAAAAAAAAAAAAATCACTGTTTAAAATACCATTTTTTTCCTTTCTCAGCAGTTTGAAATGGGGCCTGTGGGTATTGGGGCAGTCAGATTTAAACTAATTCCACATGACTCCGTTTAAATCCTAAACTCCAGTGCTTTGATACAACTTCCAATAGTAATCTCCTTCAACCTTTCCTGTCCTTTCACTTCCTTTAGCAGTACCACAACATGAAAAATAACAATTCCTCCTTGTTCAGAAATGGAAAAAGTCTGTTGATCACAAGAACACAAGATTAGTGTGGTAGGTAACCCAAAAGGTCCAGGCTGACCACAAGAGGACCTTGCCCTAACAGGCAGGATTTGAGAAGTCAAAAGCTGTAGAGCATAAAAATTGGAAACACCATGAGATCAACAACATTTATAATGAAGCTGCTTTTCTTGTACATCCTCCCTGCTGCAGTGTCCCTTCAGTGGGAGGACTTTTGCCTTAATGTGATGGATATCTCTTAAGTTTTATGTTTTATCTATTCACCGACTAACTGCCTATAATCATCACAAAGCAGAAAGTCACTCTGAAACTTGTATTAAGATTTGATTATCAGGATACAGTTTCCCTCTTCTGCACCTTATCTCCCAATTTTTACCTCCTGTTCTCGATTACCCAGAAAAAAGAAAAAGAGGATGCTAGTAAGAAATAAAATAAAAATGATGAATATTATCTTTCCTTTACACATTCTCAGACGTTTTAGCAGTGAGGGTGAGAAGGGTTTCCCTCTGGAGGGCCGTGCCTCGGAGTCTGGTACCTAGTGGCAATGGATTCACCAGGACCACCCTGTGGGCTGCTCTGTGAGATAATTGCATTTGAGACGAAACAGACAAACCAAGCAGATTGAGGGAAGCCAATATGCACCACCAAATAAGATCTTTCCACGCTTGTGGTGATGGCTGTGCTTCTGCATATCCTTCCCATATCACATAATAGCCTCATCCAATCAATCAAACTGTCCGAGGGACGACTGCCTATCTCCACATGCAGAAAGAGTCAATTAAGGGAGCATCATGAATGCCAAGTCTTTCCTCTCCCCCCGAGATGAATAGAGGAAAAGAAATAGACAGAAAATGCACTGTGCCAGCGTCTGCCTTTCAGCATGACGGCTTTGACTGGGTAAAGCAGGGAGATAGAGAAAGCTAATTTCACAGATAACATCTCCAAGGTCTACATAGTAATTTTAAATATTGGAAATAATTTTTCATGACAAATGAATCTACTTCATCCTAGCTTCTTCCATCAAGATATTCCCTTTAATTGTAAGGACAATTGGCAGTATCAGCAGAAATACAAACTGGTCTGATTGGAGGGCATGGAAAGGAAGTGGGGTATGAAACCACAGGGACTGAGATCAGCCACCAAGCTATAAGACACTCAAAGATAGAAGTAGTCTGAAGCAATTCTTGAACCTAGTGTCATCAGTTTGTCTCTGGACACCTGACAGATGTGGTGCATATTCATAGCAAGCTCATCCTGCATCATCCATGTGACATGCTGTGAGACTCGACCATTAATGATTACTGACTCAAAACATTTGCCCATTTGGGGAGGCACCAAGGTGTTTTGCTGAAGCAGGTTTGCACCCCTGGAAGAAGGAGGGAAGCTTTTGGGTGTGTAATGGCTAGTCTGCATAAGAGAGGGGGTGAACTGTCACTGCCTGGAGGCTGCAAACCAGCTTCTGAGGCTGATCAGAGGCAGACCTTGTGGAGACAGGAGGGTGTCTTTTATCATGCCAAACTGCCCTCCCTCACACAGCACAGTCCCCTCCTCCAGGGGAGGGTCACATTCACACCTAGGCCTATTGATGTCAGGGGCAGCTGAGAAGGCATCATAAACCATCAAAGACCCTCAAAGCACCCCAGACTCACTTCTGTGGCCTTCCACCAGAGGACTGAAATCTCCTCCCAGGGAAGGTACCTGACTATTCCCATGAAGTCAGAGTGTATTTTAACCCCTTGGACTTTGTGTTTTGTTGGCTTCTTCCCTACCCCCAAGAGATCAAGATGGATCAAGTCCAAAAAACAGAATCTACAGATGGTGATAATGTATCTTTTTACTCTTATCCTTTTTTTCTCTTGCTTTCCTTTCCCTATGCATTTTTTCAGTAATATTTTCATGCTGCTAATATTACTAGAGATAATAATAACATATAGAAATTATCTATATTACATATAGATAATAATAACTAAAACTGCTACATATCTACCCATCAACATCTTTTTTGCTCTTATTCTAGTGTTTGTTACAGGAGTTGACAGTACACAAAATCTTACAATTTTGGGTAATCATATTTCTTGAACTAGGAGGACCTTACAAAAGCTACACTAAGCAAGAAACAGCCAGAAGTACAGAAGCTTAGAGAAAAACAGCAGAAATGATTATCTTCTTCTGTGCCACCAACTAACATATTTAGATGAGATGAAGAGCATCTGGAGTATAACAAATTCACATGCAGCACGGAAGTCAAGAGTGGCCTTAAATATCTTAAGCACATGATGTTGGAATCAGGATGAACAAACAGGAGGAACACATGGGTAAAAAAAACCAAAACATACCTATTACATTTTACGATATAGGAGAGACAATCACTTGGTTTTTATACGGTCTCAGATTTTCCAGCTGCTCAGCAGATGCTTTTGGAGATTGTCACATCAATGAGACTCTTTGAAGTTAAAGTTCAACAGCATAAAAGCCATGAAATGGTCTTTTCCCAAGCAGATGTAATCAACCTGACTGCAGAATTAACTGCACACTCCTCTGTACTGAGACTATCACAAAGGCATTAGAGTGCAACAAATGCAGTTACTTGTTACCCTGGAAAGCACATATATTCAGAGTGGCTTCTGACTGAATGTATGCAACTATGGACAAAAAAGTTATAGTGAGTGGTAAGGATTACAATATAAATCCACTCAAGAGACTTTTACGTTGTTCCTTAATATTGCTCCTCTTCCCTTACAAGCCCACCTTGGCTACACTGTCCTTACTGGAGCTAGCACAACATCCAATGAGCACCTTGGGAATTGTCTGAATGCCAGCACAGAAGTTATCCCATAGAAGATAAAGAAAGAATTCTAAGATGGAGGATACATAAAAGCCTAATAAGTAGAATAATCCAGAACTTACAACAGTGTTTAAGAAGAGATACAAGGGAGCTAATCACAGAAAGCCAGGCCTGTGTTTCTCGAGCAGGACTGTGAATAGCATCTTCCACAGAATAGCTGCCTGGGCAAGCCATAAAGGGATCATCCACAAGTGTTACAAATGGATTGATGGCAAGTGAGAAAATTAACTTCTCACATAAAATGCTCTTAGCAAAGTTAACATTCTTCAGATAATGTTTAATGGAGATTTTATCATAAAATTAGTGAGAAACAAATTGAGATGGGTGTGAAGGGATTGTATGAATTTTTTTGCAAAATTCAGATGGAACTTTTTTCCTGCAGTTTGGAGACAATTTGTGAAACTGTACAATAGTCAGTGAATAGATGAGGTCTAGAACAGACCTATTTTCTAACATCTTATATCATGAAATAATAAGAATTATTCTGATGTTTTGATTTTCTTAAGTCTTAGTTCAAGATCTAGCAAGAATTAAAATAATTAAAACATTGCAGCAAAGACTTTTCTCCTAATGTGTCCATTTCTCCTGGGAACCATCAGTCCTATAAGAAAACCTATTCTCAGCAGTTATCTAAGATTTTACTGCACACTCAGAAGGTTTGGACAGTCCAAAATGCATCAACACTTTTGAGTTGCTTTAAATAAACCTTGAAATATGTGATTATCATCAAACATCTTCACTAAGAGAAATCTAAGCTGCTTGAGACAGCAAAGTATGCAGCACTTATCCTGTGTAGTAAATGGTTCTGTAGCATTTCTTATTACCAGTAATTTTACAATATCTCCCTTCATTGCATACATCATGGGAAGAGGTGTATTGTCATTAAACTGTTCTTAGTAAACACTGCTGCAAAGATACTTGGCAGATAATAAAATGTGCAGCCTTATGCTCAACATCACCATTGTTAGCAGCAGATGGGTTGCTGCTCACAGTTTACCACAAAACTCAGAAGAAGGCTGGTTTGCTCACGATGTTAGCTGCCCATCTGTGAGCCAAGCCAAACAGAAACGAGCACTGGTTCCAGCCCCTGGGAGAAGAACCAGAATGGGATATTTCTGTCTTTCTGCAATAAACACTGGGTGCAGCTCAGCAAAGAAGATGGCTGGAACAAGCCTTTTTTCCTCCCCTTCATCTGGAAAAGGACTCAGGCTGTGTCAAGTTCCGAGCAAATATATTTTGAGGTTTAAAATCTAAACCTCAACATCTTTTATTTCAGTTTTAAATGATCAGAAGTCTCATACCAACCTGTCTTTTCCTATATTATATACTTCTTAAAAAAAATAAATAAATCCAAGCAAAATGCAGTCAAATCATTTAAGTAGAAGAAAATGTTAAAAAGTGAATGATCAACAACATTTGATTCTCATTGGTCTAAAATTATGTGATTTTCAGTTGTATTTTGCTTTGTGTCCTTCCTGGGCTCTTCTCCTCTGTACAATGTTCCAGTAGGAGGAAAGGGTGCAGAGGGTTTTCAGGATCCACCACAGACCTCATGCATCATTTTGAGCTCAGGGCATTTTCACTGTAGCTATAGAAAACAGCTAATTTGAGTACAACACACATTCCCCTACTCCTGCTTAGTTAATGGCAGGGCTTTGAGGCCCCTTTCAGAAAAGTCCAGGGTTGTGAGGAGGTACTCTGTAATCACAGCTAAGTAGTGCATCATCATCCTCCCTGAGCCAGATACCAGCTCCTACCTCTAACATCTCAAATGCAATTAACGGGGAGTTGCAATCACCTGATGCAACTGATGTCAAACACTAACAAATTACAAGGCAAAGGGTAAAGAAGACATTAAGTACCTAAAAACACCCACCAAAGATCCCTCACAACTGGTGCACTAACCCACACTTCCCACCCTCCTCCTGCATGTCTGCAACAGCTCGCCAGCCCTCATGGACAAGACTTGCAACTCACCCTAATTTCTCTTGGGTTCATTTTGGACAGGCAGCTGACATGCAGCAAGAGGAAGCATGGTATCCATCACATTGGAGGAATCTTTTTGTCAATTACTTCAAAGTTTGCCCTGCATCTGATGATCAGGAAGCATTTGGGAAGCATTCCCATGGGATTTCAGATATTTCAAGTCCTTTATTTCAAACTAACCAGCAGAATAGCAGACCTGTTGAAACCAGGTACTTCAGAAGAGATAAGCTCCACTGCAGACACTGTTCTCTGGTACACATTCTAAAAATCCAGGATGCAAGAATGATTCAATACTACCAAAGTACAAGCACCAAGGTTTGGGAATTTTTTTTCCCCTAATGCCCAGCATACCACAACCCAAATCATCTGCAAAACCAGCAAATTCAGCACAAAATCTCAGTATGCACTTGCAATTATAACTTCCATCATAAATCCACTTCACTGGTCCTGTGATTCATTTAAGAGCTATCCAAAACTAAATTCATTTTAGGAGTCTTTTTGGCATGATTAAATCTTTCTCTTCACCATATTTAACAGCAGTGCAAGAGAGCTCAGGGAGCAGGGGGAGGTGAGATCATTACCACATTGTAAGACAGTCAGAGCATCACTTGCAGGAGGAACTGTGTCCTGTCTATTAGCTTCTTCTCTATTTCTTTCCTATATTTGCAACATAGTCACAACTGAGTTAGACAGCTCTGCAGAGAACCACTAGGGAAAGGTGACAGAGGAGGAGAAGCAAGGATTTAAGAAAATAACAGTGTGTTGTTACCTGGTCATCACAGTCTCTGGTGGAAGGTGTGAAATGGGAAACCTATCAAGCTAACTGCCAGCATTTGCTGCTGCCTTTGCTCAGCCTCACCGCCTGGCACTGAGCCCTTATGGCCCATGAAAGCCCAATATGATCTTTCCCATGTCTTGCCCCATCTCTTCCATGAAATTTCAATTACCCAAGGAGAAACCACATTACCATTAGAAACTATGACACTTTCAGACTGCTAACACCTTTGTCTGCTTACATCACTGCCAATATCAAAATAATTATTAGATACTGGAATTGTAAGTATGAATTTTAGGCCTTGGCAGAAGATCTCTGTTTTGTGCCCTGTCAAACTCCAGTTAAAGCAAGGCTTCTATATCTGCACAAAAGTACTGCCTGAGCAGACAACTGCAAGCAAAGTCTATGTTGCATCCAGAGTAGCTGGCTGAATATACAGAGGTGTTACTCCACTGACAAGACAAACTCACACAGGCTTTAGATAGAAGAGACATACTGAATACTAGGTATTTGTGTTGTTGCACCATGAATAAAAGGAACTCAGATTTCTTTCCTAACTGACACTATCAATATCCTTTTCTGTCCCTTTTAAATGTATAATGCCCTTCATATGACAAAGTAAAATTTATGAGAAATACAGCACTATAAATGTAGAAGTCATATATACCTGAAAGGTGGGAGGTAGACTTGATCATCAACGACAAAGCAATCATTTGCTTCTCTTCCTAGAGTTGTACGTATGTCCTCCTTATTTTCAGTATTTTATCTAATATTAAGTATGTGTTTTGCTTTGTGAAAAAGAGTGATTTTTCTGACAGTCACCAAGCACAGGAGATTCTTTATTCTAGGCTCCCCTGCAATTTAACCCTGTATCAAACATCTTGGGCTGAAGGAGTTACACTCCTCTTTTAGCAGGACAGAAGTGTAAGGAAAGAATAAAGTGAGAGATGGCAAACTGAAGAAGTGGGCCAGAAGCTGTCCCATATTAGAAGATCTAGCCTGCTCCTTCTTCATTCCTACCCTTATGCACCAGCCTGGCTGCCCCCTGGTCCTGGGGCAGCTCATCAGCCACTCCACAGCAGTGCTGCTGTGGCATGGCGGCATCTCTCACTTTGACACCCTTCCCAGTCTCCATCTCAACCTTTCTCCTTCCAACAGTGTTAGAATCACAGACCAGATGTAATCAGGACTTGCAATAATCCTTGGGTGTCAGACCAGGAGAATGAAAAGTATCATTGGTAGCCTGCAATGCTTTTTGTTCATGGAGGCAAAATCCATGAACAAAAAGCATTTTTGTTTTTTGAATCCATGGAGGCACTAATGCAATTGTCTGACATTAAGCATTTATATCTGAGCAGTATGAGGCTCCTATGTAACACCACATAAATATTCTGGACTCAAATGACCTTCAATCTGTACAACTTTTTTCACATATCCAGCCTCAAATATTTATCCCCTGTGAGCTGCTTCTCACCAAGCAAGGTTCCTGCCAAGGAACATCAGGCATTATAGCCACTTTTTGCCTGACACTGGGACTAAACCAGCAATGGGTCTGTGGTTTCTAATTACAGACAAAATGAGTTTCTCAGGATTAGGACCTTTGCATACATCTTTCATACTGTCCTGAACATTTCATCACATTTTTGTTAACCTTAAATTCACTTTGGTTCTAAAACATATGTATTATGACCTCAAGTTCCCATGCTAGACATTAATTCATTAATGTATCACCCTAATTCAGAATGATGTACATCAGAGCACAGCCAAGTTATGGATCTCAGGCTTGAACTGAATTAATTTCTCCCAAATTAAAATGCTTACATGGCTTTAACCTACTGATTTCTTTTCAGTGACAACAGAAATAGTAAAAGCTAACACCATCAATATATAAAAAGTACATGAGCCCTGTTCTTTATGTCACTGTTAGCTTTAGATTCTCTTCTGGGAGCCAGGTCTAGGAGATGGACATGAGACAGACTCCACAAAGCCCTGAATCATAGAGTTGGTCACTCCTAATACTAAATAGAGACCAAAGGCAAACATACATGCAATTTTGTGGGGGAACAATGCATTTATGGTATCGCTTCCTTTTATCATGTTTGTATAAAACCTAATCATACAACAACTGGCCAAAACCATTCCCAAGGCTATGGCTGAGAAAACGCCTATCTGATGCTTTCCAGAATTTTCAAATCCCATGTAGTCAAAAGAGAGAGCTGCTGAGCTGATATTGGCATAGCTGATGGCCATGAATCTTACACTGGCACCCATGTTGCCCCAGCACGGATGGCAGTGCTGATGCTTCAGCTGTTTTAAGGCCCACTGGCAATTAACTACTATTGCTGCTTAGAGGCAGCATTCAATGAATTACTGGCTGTAAGCATTTTTACAAACAAACACAGACCTTGTACTGTAAAACCTAAAAATCCCATCCATATATGAAGAATTTTGGTCATTGACAAAAACTTTCTGCAATGAAGAAAATCCTCTGTAGAGTGAATGAATTACAAATCTCAATTATGACTAATATTTCATGCATTGTAGCTAAATTTCATGTTCTTCCTCATAAGTGGCATGCTACTATGATCAATATTTTAAAATGCACTGAGTGGAAAAGGTGTTACTCAAGTATTTACAGCAGAAGTTGAAAAATATCTGAATTTCCAGTTCTAAGACACATGCTCTGACTATGGTGCCAAGTGAGGTGATATAAAGAAATGACTAAAAGACCTAAGACTCTGCTAATGGTTTACAGTTAATTCTTGGGTGTACCGTGAATGCAGTTTTGCCCAAATGCAGTGCTAATGGCCAAATATTAACAGAAAGACTGGTTTAAATAGAAGAAAATGCCTTCTAGGGAGGTAGGGTTGTTTTGTAACTGATCTTAGACCCATCTTTTTCTGTAAAACCACTCACCTACATCATTCCAATGGTGTTAGTAGCATAATGAAGATAATAATTAATTGAACCACCTATGTACTTGGGAAATACACAGTTCAAATATCTTCCATTAGTAAATCCTTTCCATGGGATCTATAACAAGTAGAAATTTGCCTGCCTACACGAGCATCACTTGGGCCTCATATCTCCAATCATCCATCTTTAAATCACAATTCTGTATGCAGAGATGCAGAGAATCTCCCATGAATCTCCTATAGATTTGCCTTATCAGAGATAACTTTGAGACATGCTGCATTTAACACTATCCCACTAACACTATCCCATTAGCTGGCTTTACTCATAAACAGCCATCAAAGAAATTCTACTACACAAAAAAAAGAGGAAGCCTAGATAGAACTGGGATTCATCATGTGTCCCATGCAAGAAAAATCTCCATAACTAAAGCTCACACCTAGTACAGTAATTTGTTTGAGACTTCTCACATGCAAATGCACTTTCCACCTCAGGAGACAAACCATACTTAGCCAAAGAAACCCTGGAACCTGAAGACAAGATCTTCAGAAGGCTTAGGGAGTGAAGTGGCCAATGAAATGAGGGTGGAAAAGACTGAAAGGAAACAATCACAGAAGAAAGTTTTCCTACTGTGGGGACTGGAACTTAGTGTTGGGAGGACCAGCAAGGGCAGGGGAGAGCCTTATGGGAACACTGGATTTTGTTCTTGTTCTCAAGCACACCTTCAGCTTTGTGTAACTGGAGTCAGCCAACACAACTTACCTCGCTCACATGTTCTACCCCAATAGCCAGTGCCAGTGCAGTCACAAATGAAGCGGTTCCAGCCGTCCTTGCAGACTGCATTGTTCTTGCACGGGTAGCTGTCACACTGCTTGGTGCTGAGGCGGGAGCAGGAGGACTTGACTCCAGCAGCGTTCTGTGCCTCTGCCAGCTGCCGGATGTTCTTGCTCCGTCCATCGATGAACAAGTCTCGGATACAGCCGACATAGCCGTAGTTCAGCATTGCTGTCCAGAGCTCCGTGGGAAGGATGAGCCCTGCGCGGTTCTCTGGCAGCCCACCGAGGTACATGTCACCTTCCAGGTCTAGGATCTCACTCTCCCCGCTGGCAGTGAATGGGGTGCGCCGGCTGTTCACTGATATAGTTCCTAAATGAGGAAGACGAGGAGACATCAGCACCTTCAACTACAGACTCAGTTTGGTTCATTTTTTTGCAATAACTGAGTGAAATTTAAGGTTCAGCACAAGAGAGTGAAGATTCTTCCCTAACCAAATGGCATTCTAACAGTGGCTTTCACAGAGCTTCTTCTCCTCCTGATTCACAGGTCCTAAATAGTTCCATGGACTGATTGATCATCATGCATCTGTATCACAAATTGCATTAAAAAGTTAGAAGCATAACAATTCAGTAGATAAATAACAGCATGTAAAATCTGAGCATTATTCAATGGCATTCATCCAGCAAAGCAAAAAAGTATTGAGAACACACAGGAGTTTGATGGCATAAAGACTAGAGAGAAAAAAGCAAAAGCATTTTAATTCCCACATATAGCTCTTTCAGAAAACACTTCATCAATACGTCCAAGGCTGGACCTGGATGATGGACCAACATAGACACGTTTGTAAGTGACATGGAGAGAATGGCTGATGGCCTGGAAGAAGCACTGGTTACCATTTAGAGAAGGCATTGCAAGGTGGAGCAAAGGACTGTTAGCAATGTTTGGTGTAAATCAAAGCAAATAAATGCAAAGTGCTACACCTGAGTGACAAAAGCCTCACACATGACTACAGGCGAGTGACCTGCTGGCTAAGGAACCAGCAGAGAAGGACCTGGAGGTACAGCAGACAACTTGAACATGAATTAGCACTGTGAACTTGTAGTGGCAAGAGACACGAGCTGCAGTAATGTGTCCTGGTTCCAGCCAGAACAGAGGTAATTCTTTGCAATAGCTGGGAGGTGCACGGCCAGGGGAAGCAGATGAGCAATGTGATTTGCAGAGTCTCAGTGGGACCAGTGAATTGGAGAGTACCATTCCTATGACACAACACAAGCAAATCTCCAACTCCATAGAAAAGAATATTTTTCACCATAAGAGTGGTCAAACACAGATACAGAAACCTGAGAGGGGTTTACCAGACTGAAGGCATTCAAAGCTCAACTGCACACAACCCTAAAGATAGTCCAGATTGA
The DNA here is from genome assembly GCF_001522545.3 of Parus major. Lineage (NCBI taxonomy): Eukaryota > Metazoa > Chordata > Aves > Passeriformes > Paridae > Parus > Parus major. The sequence goes on along the minus strand of NC_031774.1, from coordinate 40,940,333 downwards.
ACTAAGTATCTCCAGAAGTTTGTCCCAAAGAAAAATATTGTATGACTTTACTAAGAAAGTTTTCTAGTTTCCATTTTATATAGGAAAATTGAGGAAGAGAGACAAATTTCTATCTGAACAGCAGTTATTATTAAAACTGTGATAGTTTCCACATGCCCCAAATCAAATGTGGGCATACTGCACTGAGGTCATTCACATGTACTTCAAGAAATTATCCCAGCTCATAAAATAACCATAACATATACTACAGAAATAGAATATTATATATTATATATTATGTAACAGGTACTGAAAAGCAAAGTGACTTGTTTAAAGTCAGACTGTGCATCCAAAGAGAAACAGGGAATATAATGCACATCTCTCACATTCCAGAGCAGTGTACTCTTCTGAAGAGCATTCAGCAGTTTCTGTGATAGGGATATCTGCCCACTAGACACTCTTCTGAAAACCAGCAACTCGCTCTCCCTAGCTATAAATCATCACATCCAATTGCCTTGTCATTAAGACAGTCTGTCTTCAGAGACACTATCCAAGCCTTAAGATTAATTCCACATCACTGCATTTTTATCAAACACCCCTACAAATAAGGAAGGAGAGTTAACTCTATCTATTGTCTCTGTGAGAAAGTACAGTCCCATACACACACCTTTTCTTCAGAGGTGTCTTGGAGAAATGCATATATGAGACAGAGACAAGGTACTCCATGTGTGTGATGTTCAGTAATAATTAAAGAATAATGTCAGAGGCAGCCAAGTGTCAGAAGCAACAGAGGCATTACAAATTAAAGGCCCAAAGAGAACCACATGAATTATTTGATGAATCATTTTGTATCAACAAGCTGGAGTACCACAGGCATTTTCTCTTTTATAAAATAAGGAAAGAGAAAATGTGACAATACACATACTGTCACACAGGCAGCATGTCACAGAGCCACAGGAACACAACTCCCCTTCCAGCATCTCCACTGCTATTTCTCAAAAGCAGCCTGTAGAGTGCATATTACTCTAAAGCTTAGAATCAAAACACTGGAGGGCTGAGCTCTAGACAGCTGCTACTGTGGAGAGAATAAACATGTCAAAATGCCACAAGGGTAAAGAAAATCCCTAAAAGACAAGAAATATTGGATAACATGAAGTGTAAAACCTGGAGAGAGAAGATGGTGAGATGATGAATAAGAAACAGGCCAGACAGCAACCTAAACATTGAGTATTTTGTACCCTGCAATAATTCCTGCAAGGAGATGGCACTAGTTTGGATGAGCAGCAGTTTTGGAAACTGAAAGACCAAGCTGCTAAGATGGAGAAATTCTATATTGATCCTAGCAAGGAGCACTCACATAAACTGATATTCTTTTTTTTTTTTTCCCTCCAGAATCCCATGTTTGCCATTCTGCTTGGAGTAAATCCAAGTTCATCTTGAGAAATCAGAAGCATCTAAGGCATCTCTTCCGCAGCACCACAGTTACTTTGTACTGGACTGAAGAACAGACCAAAACACCCCACTGAGGGCAGAACAGGCACACCAAACAATGCACTGATACAACTGTAAACCAAACCATTCAGTAAGATTTTTAGTGTCTGATCAGGTGATCAGGTAGGAAGTCATGTAAGTTTTGTAGCTGATGACCAGCTGAAAACATTGTCCTGTGTAACATGTTCACTGTTCCCCAGCTAGAAACTGTGACAGGTTTTCTGGACCTGGTGGGAGCTTTCCCAAAGGACAGAAAGGTTACAGGACGTTAGGTGTCCATGTCCATGCTGCCAGCTTCTGTCAGAGTAGAAAGACAAAAACAGGTTTTGTTGCTCTGGCAGCCAACACAGACCAAAGCATACACAAGGCCTAAGGGGAATAGAGATGCCAGAGGTTATCAGAGCATGACTGCCAAGCTTCCCTGCCTTAGTGCACTGGAATAGTGAATACTTGGATTTTTAAACTGTTTTGCTAAGATCAGCAAAATCTGAAGATTTGGACTATTTGAGAAATGGGGGAAAAAAAAGGGAGAGATGACACCTAACATGGGGTCTTGCAGTTTAGTTAGGAGAATTAGAACTTGTAGGTCACTAGCTCATTGAACTCAAATGGGTGGTTTTAGCCCCCATTAAGTAAATTAATTGCTTCAGTTTCCAAATTACAGTTATCTATACTGGGGGGGTTGGTGATCTTCAAGGTGTAACCATTCTCCAAGTCCATATGTGGAAGAAAAGCCAAGGACTTAACAAGAAGAGGTCTTGAACTCCTTTCTCACGCTTATCCAAAGTGTCATTGGATAATAGTGACTGAAGGTACAATGTGAAGAAATCAATGTCAGCATCCTGGTTTTCTCAGGAAACAAGGCAGCAGTCATTGGAATCATTAACCAAATATTCATTGTGAGCAGAGAACACAACTAAATAAAAAAAGACATTGTACAAACACATTCTTTCTTCTTGAGAAAACTGTTTCTAATTCAAAATCTGTTACCTCTAATCAGTGTCCAGATCATCATAAACCTCCCTGCCAAGTGACAAACAAGTCAGTCCTACAGTGTCATCCATCAAGTAGCAGCGAGTCTGTCACACCCTCCCGTGAATATGTCCAAATGAACGTGTCCCTCTTCGTAAGGTTTTGCAAATATTCTTTGTATACAGCCCATCTCATTTCTGTCTCTTCTCCCTCTGCATCTGCTTCTTCAGGGATGAGACAGTCCCCAAGTGAGCAAAGCAAAACTGAAGTGAGTATGAAACAGCTAATTGAGTTTATCCCTGGAAGTTAATTAAATTTTAGCAATTCTAAAGAAATCAAAGCTGAGTTTATTTATTTATGGCTTCCTTTTTAAAATGCTTCTATCGATGTCTTTAGGAGATAGCAATATATAACCACACATATTAAGTCCAAGCAGAGCACCATACCAAATACAAAGAAACTACTCACATCATCAAAGGAGAAAATAGCTTCAGGCAAAGACCTGTTTAAACAGCCAGGCCTTGCATGGTATCTCAAAGCCAGCTCTTCTGAAAACTCATGGGAAGCAAATTCTAGCACTGCATTCCCTATACTGATGGTATTCAGCAACCAGGAACATAAAATTAGGGACCTAAAACTATCATCTGGAGATCACCAGATGAATCTCAAATCCACAGAAAATGTAAGCAAAATTCCTTTTGAAGTGAAGACTTTGAGATCTCAATGGTTCTGAAAAAATTGAAGTACAATTGTTATTCTCTAGATGAAACTACAGTATTTGAGCATTTTTGTTTTTCTCCGCAATTTCAGAGTATATCATGAGTATGTTAGCTTGAAATTCTGCACTGGAAACAATAAAAATATTGCTTGGCAATTGCATGGTAGATGTATTTTTAGAAATAAACTAAAACCCATATTTGAAAATGAGAAAGCCAAAGAAAGAAAAGAAACATCCACTGAACACTGTCTCAGATTTTAAGACTAAAATATTTCATCCAAAAGAGTAAAGATACCTAACTCAAAACTACAGGATACTAAAGGAAACAGAATGGGATGAAAATGTTGATTTGTTGCCATAATTTTGTTACTGGTTGTTCCCATTACTCTCATTTTTCTCACGACAAGATCCCAAATGCAGAAACCCAAAGTAGCTCAGTAAAAATATCTCAAACTGAGAACAAGGGTTCTGAAAGACCTTAAACCTTACCATGGCCTACAAAAAAGTCATGACTGTAACTATGCATGCAATTGAGAAGATAGGTCCGGGATATCTGAGGATTGTGAATAAAATATTAATGGATTGCCTCTGTGCCAAAGTTCACACTAAACATTTAATGAAAACCATTCACGTCTTTGCCTTGCTGGATAAACATCGCTGGAGTAACACTAAGCTTTGTTAGGGAGGTGACTCATATCTAATAGGTTTTGAATGTTCTAAGAATTAATACATACTAGGTCTGAATCTGAAATATTAATCTATTTAAGAAAAAGTTATAACTCTACCTGATCTTCCATCTCGTTGAATATCCACATGATACCACTCTCCATCATTGGCTTTCTTCTGAGTAGCCTTGACTTTAATGGTCCCAGAGCCCATGTCCAGCAGCAAGTAGAGGTTTCCATCTAGAAGCTCAACTGCAAAGAAGTCTACCTTTGTATTTTTCTGGCTTCTGGTATCTTTCCTCTCCTGAGGCTTGCCGTGCGTGAAAAGGATCAGTCCATTGGGTTCAGTGGTTCGGAAATCAAACGAGATGGAGCCCATCCTTTTGGTATTCCACTTAGGCAGACTAATATAGGCCTCAGGTGTCTCAAAGCTGATGGGATCCAGCGTAGCCACATTTTCACATACGAATTTCACTTCCCCATAGATCTTCATCTTAGTATCACCAATCCGTGCCAAGCGAGACAGCTCCAGACGAATGTCGTTATTCTTATAAACAACCTGCCAGACACAAGGAAAAGTATCATACATCAATCCTGCATACAATACAAATACCCCAATTACTTTCAGCCATGGGAGATAAACTTTTCCCAAAAGGCAGTGAGGAGAAGAAAGGAGAGAGTGCAAGAGTCTGACATCATGATAGAGGGGGTGAGTTGAACCAGAAGTGTGGATAGAAATGACAGCAATGGGTACTTTGCAATGACTATAGATCAGATAAGCAGTCAGAAGAGAATATTTAACTGAAGGGCAGTGTGAACAATTAACTCTACCACAGGCTCGCTTGCCTGTAAAAGCTTCTCTACATAAAATCCAGTGTGTGTCTGGTATCATGCTGTTATATTTGCATAAATCCCATACAAAACACATAACAAAGTGTAACCTCCATGTCCATCGCTACTAGCCACAGCAGGGAACTTGGTACCACCACTGTCATTTCTCTATTATCCCTATAAGCCTACTTAACTACTAGGAGAGAGATGCAGAAAAATTTCAGAAAGTTGCTGTGAACTGTTAATGATTGCCCTGTGGGTCCCAAAGAAAAAATAGCAAAGACTTGAAATTTTTCTGACCAAGAAATCTTAGATCACTACTGACACGAACTTGCCATGGAAGTATCTCTATAGCTTGCTTTAAGAAACCAACAATTTCTGTGCTAGCATATAAAAACCTGTACATTTTCAGCCCCTGGACTCTCACTTTATCTCGGTTAAGGACCAGAACTCTGGGCTTTGTTGTTTCTACATGGATTGAAGTTTGCCAAGAGAAGGGTCTCAAACAGGCAAGCACTCCTGAGCATGTCTGGCTTACTCAGGAGCCCAGACCTACTCTTCTCTTTCTCTCAGATACAGAATTAATTCCTAGAAAGCAGACTCTTCGCTGCCCCACACCGTTCTCACAGAGGCAGGAACCGGAGAAGGCTCAAAATTGAAATTCCTTAAACTGTACTTCCTCTCAATCACCTTCCATGTTTGCTAAATGCAGAGCTGGTATGTACAGCAAGTAAAACCACTTCTGCAACTAGCACAATTTTTACTGAATTCTTTCCAGTGATATTACTGAAGACTCTAATTTCTTCTAAGGAGTTATTATTCTAAAATACTTTGTGTCTGTCAGATATAGCATATATATACACACACTTGATTTCTGCTTTCAAAATCCTATCAGGATGAGTTGTCAGCAGTCTGTTATGAAAATAGAAGGGAAAGCAGATATGCATAGTTAGTTCTACTATTAGGACAGGAAAGTCAGAGAAATGTGAATGCAGTAAATATTAAAAGGCAAATGAGAGAAATAATGAGGGATAAGCTTACAAATTAGGTAACTTCAGGATGAAAAAATAAATGAAAATCACGATTCAGTACATTCATAGCTAGCAAAGAATTTCCATCTTTCTCTAAGCATAAAGGGAGAATTTTCCCAGTGCAGTCAGATTTTCCTGTTGTAAAGGCAAAACACAAAGTGAAAGGAGAAGCCAGCTGTGAAATCCCATTTGGAGAAATGGCACAAAGCTCTAGTTCTTCCCACCAGAGGACGGTATTGACCCACAGTAACTTGTTTTGCTCCAAGTCCTAATTATGTGCTCTGCCCTCACACAGGCATCAGAAACATCAAGGCTATTAATATCTGCAACAGGGATAAAATTAATTTTCAATTTATGGGACTGTAGTAGTTTTATTCTACAGACTAATCGTGCCAAATGCTCTCATTAGAGAGACCATACACCTCCTTCCACTGACACAGCAAGGGGGTGCATTAGAGCACTCTCTTTTGCCAGACAATGAGGTGCACCTCAGTCAGACTTTAGTTCTGAGCACTGCATGAAGTCCTGTCTCTGCTACTCAAGGAGAAAGAGGAAATAAATAGAGCAACTAAAAGGATGGAACAGGATGCTTTATGAGGATGGGCTGAAAAGACCAAGTTCTTATTTGGAGAGGACTGAAAAAAATATGATTGAAGTTCACAGAAGATTGAGGAAAGTTAATGTAGAACGGCTCTTTGCCAAACCCAGCAATAACAGAGTTAGAGGCACTGACTGAAACTTGTATGAAATCAGCATAAAATGCATTTTTAAAAGTACTTATTTACACAGAGGGTAGTGAACTTCCAGAACTTGCAGCCAGGGGAGATCATGGAAGAAGGGTGTAAGCGAAGATGCAAAAAGAACCAGAAATAACAATGGATGGCAAGTCCACAAACTGATTCTAAAGGAAAAAGGAAGGAGTGTGTCTTCTAGCAATTGTAAACCAACAGCAGTGGTTGCTGCAGGAATGTGAGGGAATGCACCCCTGACCTCAGCCACGGTCATGTGCTCTGCCTGAGCAGCACTTGTACCCTCCACTGCTGGAGACAGCATACTCAGGGCAGGGTCTCACTGCTCTCCAGGCCCACGAGGGATTAACAACTTGGATGCAATGTTGCATTTTGTTTTCACCACAGCGTGGAGCTGCTTTGGTGGGCAAGAGAATGCCAGGCCTGAATGAGCTGTGGCTTTAATGATCCTAAGGTAGGAGAGCTGCCCTTACGGGACACCACTAACAATTGCTCAAAGCAACACTCCTCTAAACTGCATCTTGACCCAGTCTCTGCACACATGAGAGGAGCAGGCAGGGAGCACAGTGTCCAACACAAGATTGATGGGTGGTGCTGGGCTGTCTTTAGCCACGACTCAGTGATCTGTTATCAGCAAGCTCTGAGGGTTGCTGGTAGAGGGAGTGTCAGATGCACATAAACAGCTCCCACACACAGCTGAGCCACATACAGGTTACATCTCCTTCTTTGGTATTGAGTACCAGGTCCCAACTTTTTCTGGGGAAAAGCGGAGGGTTTGCCTCTGAGTTTATTTGAGGTTTGATGCTGACTGCTTTGTGTTCCATAATCATACAAGTACCACAGGTGGAGAATCCTTGAGACAGAATGCTTTCAAAGGAACCAGAAAAAAAAGACATGAAGTTAGTTGTAATCAATAAAAAGACTAAAACTGAAGAATCTCAGTCCAAGAATGAAGAGACCAAGAAAACAAGCACAAAGGATGACCTGGGGAGGAGATGAGAAACACTGTTGAATAGATAAAAGAGTTCTGAATTCAATCTTTACAAAGAAACATATCCACCACCCCATATCTGAATCTCTGTTACTCAAATGTTGTTCTAAATTATTTTCTTTTAAAAAACCCCAAAACAAAACACCTAGCTTGAGAAATATAAAAAAGCACCTATGTTTATGGAAAAAGTGCAAGTGTTTCCATAGGTGATTTGAGGTATTATTGACAGGCACATTTGGACATCAACATCATGTATAAGCAAGTACACCAGAACTCTCATCATAACAATAAAATACAGGGATAGAAATAATGCTTGGGTCTAAAACCAATGTGAATCCTGGGCAGGAATGGAGAAATGCTAACGCAGCTTCTGATAATGACAGTTCAATTGTAAAACCAAAGGTTCAAGATTGAGGAGGGAATATAATTAAATGACTGGAATGCATGTCCCATCGTAGAGAACATTCAAATTCAGTCTGTTTAATAGGTGGAGGTTAAAATGTGATTTGATTGCAATCTACACATACCTGTGCAGGAAATGGAATTTGGCAAGAGAGGGCTCTTCAATGCATGTGACAAAGGGACAATGAGATCTGGGGGCTAGAGATTGAAGTTACAGAAATTCACATTTTAAAATATTATGGCTTATTTTTACATGAGGGTAATTTGCTACTGAAATAATTTACTACAGGTTATATTGTGTTCTCTGCTACTGGCAAATTTTAAATTAAAATAGTATCCTGTTTTCTCTAAAAAACATAGTGAGACAGGAATTAATTATACAGCAAATCAGGCTAGATTATCATAATGGCTCTTTCTGGCTTCATAACCTATGAATCTTTGTGTTTTAATGAAATCAACAGAGGCTTCAGTGCAGTTTGCAGGACAGATGAAGCACATCTTCCCAACTGCTTAAACTGACTGGTAAAGGAGAAGATGCTTCTTTTCAGTTCTGGTCTGACTTGTCATCAGCACTTTCAGTGAAGCTTTTTTTTTTTATATTTTTTTTCATGTTTGTGATCCTACCTTAAAACATACCAAAAAGGAAGGCAAGCAAAAAGTCTTGGACAAAGAAATTGAGTCTATAACTCAAATATACAAGCTTCAAGAAATAGTTTCTTAGAGTCACCTGCTGCAAGCCAGAGAAGACACATTTTCATGTTTCACTGAGGAAGCTTTCTGCCAGCAATAGAAGCGACCATCTGCACAGCACCTCCTACCTCTTAGTCTCATTTTATGAGCAACCTCTGAACTAACTTGAAGGCTCCTCAGTACATGCCAAAATACCCATTGAAACTCACTCCTCTAAATTCAAATGAGGCCACGACTGTCTCAGAATGCTGTTCCTCTCTAGGGCCACACATGGCTTCCATAGCAATTGAGAAGAAAACAAAGCAATGAAAGCAGTGCCCAGAGACTTCTCCTCTTATGTCAGGTGCCTTCTGAACAATGCCAGTCTTGCCTGTTTCAACAGAGACAACCTTGAACCCATCCCAGGTCTGATATGTACATTAGAGAAGGTCTAAAGGAACCATGGACATGATTCCTGATATAGACATACCCACCTTTATTTTGGGAAGGAAGGTGGAAAAGAGAAAGGGGAAAACAATGATTAGCAAAAGCTATGCACAGAGCTTTTGAAAAACAACCTTCATTTCTCCAATCCTAAAACCATTTTATATTGCAAAAATGAAAACAATTGGTTTTTCCTTTTCCACAGGGACTGTTTCTAAATACACTTTAACAAAGGAATATTGACTATTCCATGTCTTTGTTTGATGAATTATACTAGTACAAATGGATGGTTAGGAAGGGGATAGTCCAGATACACCCAGTCCTAATCAGCAGTAGAATTTCATGATACATGATATCGATAACATTCACAGGGAAAAAAATATATACATTAAATCATGTTTCCTATAAATCTGCTGCGAAAGAAGAGCTTGTTTTAGGCAAAGCTAAAACAAATTTGCAATCTAGTTTTGAGGTTTCTTTAAAATGGCAACTCTGCAATTCTGAAGCATTCAAGGAATTTCTCCATCTAAACTTCTTAAGAGTTTAACTCATGGGTTAATGACAGCTCTAATCAGATGGCTTTTCACAATGATGAAAAGCATCTCTCTGCAATCAAGTGAAGTTGCAGATAGCGAGGGACCAACAAAAAGGGAAGAAAAATTATGTGCTAAGTTTGGCCAGTAGCCAATATAAAAATTCTCTCCAAACTGTTGTTCTTAAGCAGGAAACATGATTTTCTGTACACGCTGGACACAGGCATGTTCCAAAGGGGAATGGCTGTCAATAGCCTGGCATATTAGGTGACTACCATCATGAACCATCATAAAAAACAGCAATAACCTGAAGGCTGCATGTCTATCTGGCTAGGAAGAGCACCTCTGAAGGCCAGCCAAATTGTTCACCTATTGCACACTGGATATTGCTTTTTTGTATCTCAGGCTGCATCCCTTCACCAACTGCCCATATCAATTCTCACAAAGGATAACTGCAAGATATTCAGGCTAGAGCCTAAGACTTCTTTAAAAGCACCTAAGCATAACCAAGCAAGTCCCTACAGAAAAAAAATAGAAAAATTACAGTTTATCCATTGGTTTATTAGTCCTGTGTTTTCCTAGCCCTCTCTGACAAGCAAGCAGAAACAAACACACCAGGTTAGCAGCACTTTACTTTGTGTCTGGGGCAGACTATGTATGAAGCAATCCAAGTCTTCAGTGATGGGTAACTAAAGCTCCTACACTTATTTAAATAACACTGTGTGGACTGTGGATACCTAGTATAAACACATTTGATGTTCCACAGGAATGAAAACTGTATTCAGGCGATGAGTACCACCGTCACCCACACTGAAAGAGTTAATTTACCTGTTGTGTGGAACAATACACTGAACATTGAGGAAAAGTAAATTAAACCGAAGAATCAAGACTCAAATATGAGTTGTGAAATGTTGTGCAATGTAGAGCAGTGCAAGTCTAGATTTCATCTGAATTCTGTTTAACAAAGAACAGGTGTTCACGCAGTGCTGAAGAATCCATACAGTGTGAGCTGCAGGCTGAGCTCCAGGTGGGAGGAGCCCGAGGCAAGAGGCCATGAACTTCCAGTGCTTTGGATAACATGGAACATGGTGAGCTGTGGCCCAGCCAGGTGACCAGAAACTCAGAGAAACCACAGGACACAATGACTCCAGACTTTGGGGCACTTAGACTGTGGGGGTATAAAAGCCCAGGGATTCTTCTGCTCAACGTCCCTGTTCAGAGGCACCAAACACAAGCTGTTATTTAGCTATTCAACCGAGATTAAACCACTTCAAGGATCCAGAGATTTGAGATTCTATAGGAATCTATTGGTATTGGAAACCCAGAGTTGAGCTGGCAAAGAAACCTTGACCATGTGAGAGTGGTATGTGCAGCTGCAAAGGGATCTCTACCTAGCTTAGGTGCTGCACCTGTGACTGCCAGAGAGGCTGGCTCCCGAATGTTCAGACAGAAAAGCTTCCTTCACTCACAGCTAAAAATAGGAGTATGGTGAATAGAATGCCTAAACAATGAGGCAGAAGTATTTCAAGCTTCCCTACAAAATTTTTTTTCACCTTAAAAATCAATTATCGTTTTTGAATAACTTCAAGTTTTTCAGAAAATTCGAGAAAAGAGATTGATTTAGTCTCCAAAGACTTCTGGGAAGATAGAGAGAAGCATTCCCTAAAGCAGCATATAAAGAGAAAGGCTTTCGAGGTGCCAGTAAAACAGGAGTGAAAAAGGCAGGGTGGAATTTCTTTAACTGATTTTGTGAAAATGTTTCCTTAACAGATAGAGAAGACAGAGGACCAGGACTTCGCTGGGGTGACAACTATCCTTTGATCCCAAACAGGATGTCACAATGGCCAGGTGGCAATCAGTGGCATGTACCAGCTGTGGGGTCTGAGTACAGCCAGGCACAGGCACGCAGCCATCGCGATGTCACTGCAGACCCCGCAACTGCATCTTGAGATAAACATGATGAGGGAGTGTTAGAAATTACACATATTTATTTGTGAAAAAAAGTCATGGCACTGTCTAGATGAGGGAGAAACCTTTTTATAGTTGAAGAGAAATGCTGCTGAAGGATTCTGTAGCCTCCAAGACTAAAGCAGTTTCCTCAGCTGTGGAAAAGGCAGCAGTAATATTAAGCAGAATTAGTTTTAGCATGAACTATGATTTAAGGATGTATGGTCTTATGCAATGGAAGCATCAAGTCCTCTTCTTTCCTTGCTACACAAATTTCAAGTTCTGCAATATGTGAAAAAAGGGATCACAGGAAAGAAGTTATTATTTCTGTATTTCTTAAAATATCACTTTTCCACTGATTTTTCTAGGAATGGTAATAAAGTATCTAAACTCAATATTTCCAACTTGAGATTGTGAAATTGGTTTTGCAGAAGTGCTCATTAGCCAAAAATCTGTAAGTGAATACAAGGAGATATTTGATCTTTACTGCTAAAGCTAAAAAATACTCTGGGAAATTAGATTCAGATTTCTCATTCAGTTTCTAAAAATCTAGTTGATTCTTGTTAATTCAAGGCTAAAAACCTAACTATCTGGTATTTGACATTAACATAGTTCACCTTTGAGTCGTAGAAACGTGCTTAAGGCATCTCACTGTGCATTCAGGTGCACAAACTGAACTTTCTTTTATTTTATGTTCTATTCAACCTCTATTTGGTCTAGTAACAGAGAAGGAAAAGCTGCAGGAGTGGGGAGCCAAGACAGCCAGTTGTGATGTTCCTACTTGTGCCACAGACACAGATATACCTCATGCTAGCCCTGAAAAGCAATTTGTACCTTAGGTGTATTTCTGTATAGAAGGACATAGAGAAGATATGTCTGTACTTTAAAAAAAAATTCATCCTTTTACAATAATAAAGAAATTCTCTGTTTGACACAGAGCCTAGTGCAGAGGTAAAACAAAACAGAAGAAATAAACATTTAACTACGTAAAGAAAATCATTCATTGGGTTGAAAGAGGCATACTAGAATGTATGGAGACACAGAAAGAGATAGTGCTGAACTCTACTGGAGATCATGTTCACTTTGGAGAATTGTACTTCAAGAAAGGAGTGAACTATTGGAAAGAGTCCTGAATAGAGCAATGAAAATAATCAGGGGCCTAGAAAATAGAAGTTTGAAAGGAGATACTATAAAGGGTTCAAATAGAAAAGGGCTACTGCAAAGCAGAAAGAAACCATCTCTTCTTTGTACCCATGCTGAAAAGAACAAGAAATAATTGGCAAAAAATTACAGCAAGAAAGTGTAATAGAAAGGGGTTTTTAATTTAAGAACAGGGAATCACTGAAAGAGATTGTCTGAAAGAGCAATAATCACTGGAAACCTTGAATTTCAGGCCAAAAAAGTTGCTGTCAAAACTCACATAGATGTCATTGTTTTTCTTTTGGACAGTGGAAGTGTAAAGGATTAGATAATCTCTCATGTAGTCTCATTTTCTATGATTCTTTTTTGGGGGGTGAGGAGAGAGTAGAGTAACATGAGTAAGAGCAAATTATGATGTATCTAAAGACTTTCCTATAGTGTTCAAGCTCAGGAAGGAATATCCCTTACAGTAACACAATGCTGGCATACTGACACCTTGCAAATTTGACGAGCCTAAATTTACAAATTACCTCCCTTGCGAATGAAGGCTTGACAGTTAAATAAAAAATTTAAAAATTAAATAAAAAAAAAAATCAGTATCACAGAAGCTTCCTTACCAGCATGCAGGAGTTTACTTCAATTACATTCAGTCCTGTAGAGAGTTTATACAGACATTCACCAGTTACAGAATCTTCTGATCCTTGCAAATGCATCCTGAAACCTCAGATTTGTCTAGCAAGCACAAGCTAAATCTGTCAAGCTTGGTTCAGTGATGATTAAGTGAGGAAATGATTACTGTCAAGTGTCTTAAGAATTTCATCTGAAAGGCTGAGAGGAATTATTTTAGGATGGCCCCATTGATCATTTAAGGCTTGAACCTTATTACACTGAAAAGTCTATCAGACAATGACTTAGCAAATAACACTCCATTTAGTGATTTCATTGTATTTTAAATCCACCTAAGGCTGTGCAAGTACAAAAGGCCTATCTCAGGAAATAAATCTGTTTAGTATGGCTGGGTAAATGCTTCCACCAGAATGACTTTTTAACACACAATTCCATTTCCCTCACAGAGAATTAGCAATGAAATGCTTCGCTTCAATCTGTAACAAACCAAAATGGCAAGTTTAGTTTTATCAAACTTTACAGAGAGGCTTTTGCATGAACTCAATCATAGCATAAACCAGTATTTTTCAGGCATTGCATTTACTTTCAATAGTAGTCCCCATTTTTATCTCTGGTCTCCACTCCCTAAGAAAATATTTTCGCATGCCACAATGTCAGTGTCCCACCTGATATCAGCAGAGACATGTGACTGGTTTTGGCACAAAGCAGCTTAACCAAATACTCTGGTTCCTCTGGGAGAATGGACACAAGGTCCCTACAGGACACATGAACTGCACTGGAGAGGAAACAACAGTTTGTGTTAAACAGGCTCCAGATTATTTGGGGTCAAATAATTTGTTTCAGGAAATATCAGAAGGTTACATATTAATTCAGTTTTGAAGATTTAATAAATTTATATTTTAAAAAAATTAATCTTACCAGCTGTGATGAAAACAAAAGTCAGCTGGAAGAAACTCCTTTGGAACAGAAACTCTTAATTTCACTCAGCTTTTCACTTCAGTGATGTGTTTTAATGGGAACACTAATGTGTAAAGTCTTCTGTGAGAGGACTGAATAGATATTGCTCACTCATAGATATGTGTTTTTTCCCCACAACCTACCTTCCCTAGCCAATGTGCCTTGAGCCTGCTTCACTAGAATATCCCTGGAAGGTATGAGAAGGTCTCCATATACCAGGCACTTGTCTCACTGCTGAGGTTTGGTCCTAAGCAAATTGTGCCAACCACAGCAATATCTTCTCTTTTTGTCACTTGCCCAGCAAAAAAAAATAAAATTAAAAAATATTAATTAAAAAATAATAAAAAAATAAAATATTTACCATTACATATGGGAAAGCACAAGCTCAAAAGTGAGCACTGCTCAAGTAACAATGAGATTACAGCCACAGAGGAAACATTTAGTGGATTTAGTGTTGTACAGATTAAGCCTACAAACTTAAAGTGGTGCCACTGCAGCAGGATGGTGTCACTGTTTGTAGCTGGACTCTTAAAGCTGAGGGTGCTGCATCCCAGCATGTGTCCCTCCCTCAGCCTTAGCACAAAGGTCTTGGGGGCACTGACATCTCCCCCCAGCTGCAGTGTCAGCCAAAGAAGGAGGCATCCCTTCAGCCAGGCTCTCCTCCTGTGAGGGACCAAAGACACTCGGGGTCTGCTGAAGAACTCCCATTGCAGGCTGACACTATCCCATGGCTGGCACCATCTGTCACAAACGGACTGGTGAGGGGGAGGAGGACTGTCTCCATATGTCTAGCCCAAAATACTAGGGGATTCTAAACTTCTCTTTTAATGCCTGTCTTTTTGCCCTGTGCAAAAACTTGTCAACAGTGACATCTCTCCAGGATCTCTCTGCCCATGTCTCTTCAAATTCTATACCATGGAACAAAGTTCAAACCCTCCACAGGCAGGATTCCCCAAACATTTATTTGCACTGGGCCTTACATTGTGTGAGAACACAGGTGTAATGAGTTAACTATTTGCCTGAATATTTGTTGCAGAGGGTAGGGAATGTAGTTAATTCCCTATCTGCCAAAGGCATCAAGAGAAAAATACTCTCATAACCCCCAGCCTGGTGTGAGAAAAACAACCAGAAGCTCTTTTATATCTTTCTCTCGTGTATCTAAAACTCTTTCATCTGTGGCCTTCATCTCTAAGCTTGCAGCACTAATAAAAGGAACGGGGGGAGAAATTTGAAAAAAAAATAATAAAATTCAGTACCTGTCTTCTGTCTGGGACTGAGCCCCAGTTACCACAATGCCTAAAGATCGAGTTTATCTATTCATCCAGAAGCCACTCTAGACCAGCTCGTAAGCAGAGCAATAGAGCTTACATTGCTTAAACGCTAACAGGAAGAAAACAAAATCTGCCTTAGCCACTATTTGGCAAGAATTTACCTGAACCTTTCTATTTAAGTGGATTTTCCATGCACTTTAGAGCTTTAAGTCCCAACAACCTTTCCCAACCTTTATGGAGCACTGAGGTACCACTGTAGCAGCAGCAGTTTCAGAACATTTTAAACTTCCATTTCTGGGGTTGACTCCTTTGGAGGAGTGGGCTGAGAAGAGAGATCTGCTGTTGTTATAACCCAGACCACGTTGACCAGAATATAGAAATGATTGGACTGTCTATGTGGCACTCAAAGAACCTACAGTGATTTTATTCTCGCATTGAGCAAGCACTGTCAAAAATAGCAAAATACATAGAAATCAGTCAGCCATTCTTTTTCAAATATATCAAGAAAACTTGTCTGTGGTGTTTTACTGGCAGCTGAAGGGGAAAAAAAAGGGAATAAGAGAAAATGGCTGACCTGGTCACAAAACTTGAAAAAAAATTCCTGAAGCAAGGACACGTATATATTCCGCAGGACTGGTTGGATGTTTGGACATGTAATCACCCTATATGCTGTATTTGTTTGCCTAGATGTATTTACATATATTTACATACCCAAATTCTGTGCACAGATGCATAAGAAAACATATGTAATTACGTACTCATGTATAGATCTGCACTAGTAGCTACTAAAGGCATTTATATGGCTTTATACACGTTTGTAAACAGTGCCTGCATGCACTTTCCTGTATGTGCATACATGTGTGCTCATTTCTTCACTTGTGATTTTTAGGTTATGCTGTTGTGATTTAACCCTAGCCAGTAACACAGCACCAATGGAACAGGGGAGAGAATCATAAATAAAATAAAAAAGTAAAACCTGTAGGCTGAGATAAGAACAGTAGAATTAATAATAATAATAATAATAATAATAATAATAATGAAAAAGAAGACAACAAAGGAGAAAGGAATAAAACCCAAGACAGACAAGTAATGTACCACACTATTGCTCACCACCAACTGATGCCCAGCCCATGTCTATCCAGGACAGTAAAAACAGCATTAGAAGAATGAACATCATCTGCATGCAAATCCCATGTTCTGTTCTCATGCAGCTGTGTGACAAACAAACTGCTTGGCATTCTGATAACTGCTATCCTCTTCCCCTGAAAGTAGCTCACAAAGCAAGAGCATATCTTATTATTGAAACACTGTGCTGGTTGGGGCTAAGGAAGTTAATTTTCTTCACAGTGGCTGGTATGGCGCTGTGTTTTGGATTTATGCAGGACACAGGGTTGATAATATAAAGGTATTTTTTTTATTGCTGAGCAGAGCTTACACAAAGTCAAGGCTTTTTCTGCTTTTAGTATTGTCACACTGGTGAGGAAACTGGGAGAAGACACAGCCAGGACAGGTGACCCAAAGTGCCCAAAGTGATATTCCAGACTGTGTGACATCGTGCTCAGTATAGAATGTGAGGTGAAGCAGGAGGAGGGGAGGGATGTTTGGAGTGATGGTGTTTGTCTTCCCAAGTCACTGTTATGTGTGATGGGGCCCTGCTCTCCTGGAGACAGCTGAACACCTGCCTGCCATGGGAAGCGGTGAATCAATTCCTTGTTTTGCTTTGCTTGCGTGTGTGGTTTTTGCTTTTCCTATTAAATTGTCTTTATCTCAACCCACAAGTGTTCCCAGTTTTGCCCTTCTGATTCACTCCCCCACCCTGCTGGTGGCTGTGTGGTGCTTGGCTGCTGGCTGGGGTTACACCATGACAAACCATGCAAGGATGGAGTTGCCATCAGAGAAAAGACAGCTGAAGGTGAGATTACACCATAATCCTTTTGACTGAAAAGTCAGCCTTTCCACACCCTCCAGTATATCCAGAAGTAAGATATCAGTTCAGAAGATGCAACTAACTTTACTGTACGTGACATTGGACTGTGTGCTGAATGGGACTTTGCAGAACCTAACCATGCTCCTCCATACATTTCTTTTTTCTTTGACACTGGCATGGTCAAACCTGAAAGAAGCACAGACAAGGGAGGAGACAAAGAAAACGACAACAGGGGCTTTTAAGTGAAGTATTTCTAATGTAAGCTATACTGGACTTGGCACATTATTGCCTACCGTCCTGTTCCAATTCCAAATAACTCAGTGTAAGCTCTGATTATTGTACTATTTCAAATAGGCAATTAAGGAAAAAAACAACAAAAAACAACACAACAACCACATTAAAAAAAAAGCCCCACGTGCAGAATATTGAGAGAAAAATGCTGAAAACTACATTGTTAGACAATATATGTTCAGCCCATGATGTTTCCCAGCATCACTGTGTCCTGTCATTCCCAGGCAGTCATTGTTCTGCTTGGCTCAGGTCCTTCACATATAAGGTCCTCAAAAGGAGAGCATTAGGGGTGATGGTTATGGCACACTGAAAGCGCTGCTGTTTTCTATACTTTACTATACTTTTTTTTCTTTATTTCCCTGTGGCAGTACACTTTTAAAGGGCTGCATTTTTCAGCTACCCCACACTTCCCCATTTTGCTTTGGGAGCAACATAAATAGTAAACAAAAAAGGCAAGTTATTTCTCTAACTCCTCAGTCACTCTGTCAGTAAGGTCTATATGGTTTTACAACACAATTTCTTTGCCTTTCAAAAAGCACAAGAATCTCATACTGTTCTGGCATCCACAAGCCTGACATCCCACACTGCAAACCCATCATCTGCATGCACATCTATCAACAGGTATTACTAAGGGTAAGAATTATTTCCAAAAAGCTTCTAAATGGAAAGATGGGTTGCAGATGGGTTTCCTTTAGTTACTCTGTCTGCAGATCTTATTAGGCCCTATTGCAGACATCTGTCCCAGATCCTATTAGACCCTCGCAAAGCCACAGAAGTTCAGAAGCCAGAGAAGAGAAAAGTTCTCAACTGCTGTTTCTGCACTACGCTACGGATTTGTTTTGCCCTACACAGGCCAGCATGCCTCTCAAAGACAGACCATCAGCCTCTTGCCATTTTCTTCCTTAATTATGTAGAA
The DNA here is from genome assembly GCF_001522545.3 of Parus major. NCBI lineage: Eukaryota > Metazoa > Chordata > Aves > Passeriformes > Paridae > Parus > Parus major. The sequence goes on along the minus strand of NC_031774.1, from coordinate 40,921,782 downwards.
GCATTGGACCCTGAAAGTCAAACCCTAAAATTAGTTTGAAGCAAGAAAATAAATCCCCCCGTGTTAATCACATCCTGCAAACTTGGCTTGCATGTTCCTGCAAGAGGTATAAAATGCATAGTCAATGCCTTCTGAAACCAAGTTTCATTTTGCCAAACTGAACATAAAATCTATGGCACTAAAGGAACATTACTATTACATTATTTTACTGCTATTACTACGATTGCTATTGATTGTTACATGTTGAAGTCACTGCTGTAGACAGGGAAGTGAGGAGGTAGCAAGTGGCAGGTAGAAAACTACGACAGTTTCCACTGACATGGGGAAACATAAGGATCATCCTGTACCATCAATTATCAAAAACTTAGGACTGCAGGTTTATTTCAATGGATCCCTTGCATCAAAGAAATTTCTGGGCAAGAAGAGGAAACATACAAACAGGTATACTTTTCTCTGAGGTTTCTTCTAATTTTATGGAAGAAGCGTTATCAATAAAGCTTTCCAGGTGCCAGAGAGAGACAGACTGAGGCAGCGCACTGGGGAAAGTGACACTGCCCAGAAACTTTCAGTCCTACCTCAACTGGACTACAACCACAGAGCATCTTCCAGGTACCACAAAATAGCCGTGACACCAAAGGTGGTTTTTTGGAAAAGAACAATAAGATAGCTAAAACTCAGATTACTTATCACGTTGACATGCATATAATAATATATGCTCAGACACATTATTTCAGTTCAGGCCATTGCTAGATTATAGATTTAGAATCAAAGACTGTAAGCAACTCTCATACAATAGGAACCGTATCTAAGCCTTCCAAATAGTGACTATGAAAAGAGCATGCATGCCTTGGTGCATAACCAATTGAACATGAAATGCCTTTGTAAAGCAGTTCTGAAGAAGTCTAATTGTGATTCTTCAGTGTCAAAGTAGGAAACTATCAAGAAAGTACAGACAAAAGACACTGATTATATATATAGTACTAGTGAAACCATTTCATAATACTGTGACCTGTTATCTTGCCTAGGCTTTAAAATATATGCTAAAAAACATCAAAGAACACAAAAACCCCTTAATCTTGTACTATACTGGGTGAGCTATCCAATGAATTCCATCTGTTTCACCCAAAGGTAGGTTACAAAGCTGGCCCAAATCTACCAGCTACAGGGATCTCCATCTGACAGAAGAGATCTGCTTTAGTTTAGGAGATAAAAGCACACTGATATAGCCAAATCACACCTATTCAGGTTGGAAGCAATGCGTAATGTTTCCTAGTGATCCAATGAAAAAATTAAGTCTTCAAATCTATAGGATTTAAAGTGCACTATAGGATGCACTAGTGGTTACAAAAAAGTTCTATCTTGATACAAAAGTCCATCATAGCACTAAGATGGCAATTGTTTGTTTAAAAGGTTCAGCTTTTATAATTTATTAAGTATGCAATATTTTTCTCTGTCAGATATAAATACATGAAGAACCTAAGTGTTTATAACACAAGAAGATGACAGAGTATTTTGCAATCCATGAGAATAAAAGAGGATGTAGATCAGCTACCAGGAATAAATATGCTTTATTTTTAATTTCACAGACTTGGGTCACTTGCTCCAATTTCTTAAAAGAGCTGAATGAGGAGATTTATCTGGGATTTATTTTTAATCTTGGAATAACAGAAAGATAACAGAAGAATAAAAGAATGATAATGTTGTGTGAATGTTTTAAAAAGCCAAACAGGACAAGATAGGTAGAAGGGTTTAGCCTGGAGGAAACATCCAACCTGGAGGAAATAGCATAGCAGCTTCTATCTGAAGTGCTTAATAAAAACATTAAAGGAGAGGAATACAATACTTACTGTCATTAGACCTTGTGTAAAAGGAGCTTCTGTCTAATAACCTGATATTATTTGGATGACAATGGTGAAAGCACAGATTAAACTTTTTTTATATTTGGCTGAACACCAGAAGACAGCTCTGCTCAAAAAAAACAGCATACAGGAACAAAACAGGATTTAACGATCAATCCATCGATTGATCAATAGACAGATAGAAGGATCATTAGTCCTCAGCTGACAAGTCTCACAAAGTCAGTGGGGTAGCATTACTGATAAGGGGCATTTAGAATGCACCAGAAGAATTTATGTTTGATGCAATAGTATTAAATGTTTTATCAATTACCTAGAAATTAATATAAAAAAAGCACCAAAGCTGATATTTGACGGTAACTCCAAGTTTGGCAGACCACTGCCATGACATGTCAGTCATACTGAGTTATTTATGGAAGTCCAGGCCTTTTCATTCCAAGAAGCTTTTAAAACATTTGAATACTCAAATATCTAAGCTTACAAACATGGAAGAGAGGCCATGAACTACAGAACCAGCACAGGAAAGCTGCAAGGGAGCTGCGCCTTTGGAAACAATTCAGAAAACATCAGAGGATAAAATGCGAGCTTCCAGTAAAATGTTGTGGGCAAAAGGGTAGTACAGTCTCAGGACAAATTAATAGAATAAGCAATGTGCAGCACAGATACCATATGCACTGTAACCTAGGTGTCTGATGTCTATATGTTGTTAAAGGACTCTAATTGCAAAGAATGTATAAAGCAGCTTCAACATGATTTGAAAACTAGAATAAATGCTGTAGTGTAAAATACAAGGAGCTCTATTGGTTCAGTCTTTCAAAAGATGAATAAAGAAAAGACTTGATTACAGCAGATAAAGGAAAACCACCAGATTTCTAAAACATCTTTGTTTCAGTAGAAAACTGCATCAAAAGAATCCACATTTAGGGGCCATTGTCAGGCAAATTCCAAACAGATTAAAGGCCCAATTGCTTTTGTAGTAGGAAGGGGTTAACCAACACAACAACTTAAAAAGAGGTCCAAATTATTAGATCTAATGTGGGGGACATAGGACAAAGTGGGGCTTTATGTTTGTAGTTTATGACCACTCTGAATCCACATATATGTGGGGATGAATAATCACCTGAAGGCTGAGCTAGCTGGGTATGGAGAGGGTTTTGGGCCTTAAAATTCTCTGACATTTTGAAACACTTACATGCTACAGATCGCTTAATTAGGAAGAGAAAATATGACTGAGGACTCAGTTTGAGGAGCAATGTACAAGCAAGTAGAAATGTACAAGCATTTGTATTCTGCTGAACTAAGCAACAGATCAGATGTTATGTTTCCTGGTTTATCTTCCCAATCCTGCCACTTGTCTGTTGAATAACTTTGGCCAGTTTTTCACATGATTTCTTAGTTGAGAAAGTCTTTAAATAACTAAGTAGTGCTAATACATACAACTCTCCAAATAGTAACTATTTTCAATTTAGTTGCTTTTTATTTTCATCTATGTTTGCTGTTATGTCTCCAGTATCCAAAATGCAAAGAAACTAAGGTGCAAAGAGAAGCCTTATTTGTCCTTAAAACATCTTCAGCAGCAGTAAACATAACACAGAAAATGACAGTCACAGTCCCATGGAGAATAGCTCTTAGTAGAAATGTTTCCAAGTTAATACACTGAAGGGAACAATGGCACTCCTGGCAGGAGAATATGGACAAGGTGACCTGACAGGTGTTTACTATTTCTAATATCTGTTATTCTCTGGAGTTTGTCCCAGTAGGGTAAACACTTATCATCCCTGTTTTACACAGCACCAGTCCACCTTTCTGAGGAAGTAAAAAACACTCCTTGAGTTTTAAGTCTCCTGTAAAAGACAACTCCAGATGAATTCAGTCAGAATTTACTCAGAAAAGAGGTCCAGTTGGGCAGTAATAAACCTTCTTAACAGTTACTTCCACAGTTACAGCCACAAGGAAAAAAATACAAATGATCACTGTCTGACCATTAGTCATGGATGGAAAAAATCCCTAAATCCAAGGCTTGAGAGCTGACTGCAGCTACCACAGCCCATAGCGAACTGGGGAAATTGTCCTATTGGAAATCTCCCTCCAAACCTTTACAGAATTCTCAATTCCATACATAGGAAGATCATCTCTAATGAAAGACAAATCCTTTTACAATGCAGCTCAACAAGCAGAGCTGTAAAACTGCTTCTAATATCCTCATTTCCAATAAATTGTTTTGGGGCCTTAAAAATTACAAATGGTGAAAGAAGTCAAGCTGTTTTGCACTTCCTGCAAACATGTGGGATTTTTCTAGCCCTTCTTAGTTTTCTTTTCATTTAAAGCAACTTCCTCAAATGTAGGCTGCCTACACATATGAACACTTGTTTTCATTCAAAGGGGCATCATTACACCTCCTGCCAACATGAGGCACTCCAACCTTTGTTCAACTTTTGCGTGTCTGTTCCTCCAGCTCTTCCTAACACATCTCACTTCCACATCCACACATTCCTGCACCAACCTGTATGGCAAACTTCACACCAAACTGATTCTCTGCTGTGAGACAAGCACAGCTTCCCCCTCAGCTGTGTACAAGCCTTCAGGAACGTGACCTTGCGATGCAATACTTGCAACGAAGGGATTATGTGTACTACGGCCCCTGATGGGTTGTGGCACACTGCAGTTAATAGAAGGCAAAGCAAATGGAACATCAACTCTGAAATACTGCAGGGAGCCTAGAAATGGTGTAGCTGTACCGGGAAATATTTAAACATAAAATTCTCCATATTATATTGGATCAGTATATATCTATATCTGAAAACCACCTCCTCAAATACCCAAGCAAGTCTAACAGAGCATCTATGTGGCAATACCCACACATAAAATCATTTCGCAGACTCCACTTATCTGGGGCTTGCGGGAGTCTGCATGCAGAAACTTATGTCTTTGTATTTCATATACCATCAATAATTTTTCTTCTGTGATTCTCCCAGGCACAGTAACATCCCATGGCAAGGACTTCCATGACTTTAATTGCCATCATATTTCTTTTTGATTGTTCTGAAGCTCTCCCTGCCTTTGTCTTTTGAACTTACACTTAGTCCCTGTATTCAAAAAGAAACAGAAAATACGCTATGATTCCCTACTCTCATATCATTTTTCCATCAGTTCAGTTACAAAGAGCCCCAGGCTGTACTGACAGTTCTTCTGTAGAAGTCTCTCTAATGACCTTTGATGATCTTTGTTGCCCTTCTCCCCTTTCTGAGATTAAAACAACAGGATGACAGTGTCAAGTGTGATTGTATTTAATGGCATCATTACATTTTCTGTTTCGTTCTTACTCCCCTTCCTAGAAATGCATATTTAATGTGCTTACTTGCCCAATACTGACCACTGAGCAAATATTTTTAACTAATTATTTAATAATACATCAGAAACAACTCCAAGTCCATCATTGCATATGCATAATAGGGATTTTTTTCTCTCCTGCCCAATACAAACACCTCAATTTGTGTTTAGACACATTTAATTTAATCTGCTATTTATTTGTCCAGATATTCAGCATTAGTAAGTCATCCTCTGCAGTTCTGCAGACAATCCTCACCTGAAAATTGTCATATTCTCAGTAGAATGTATGCTGTCTTCATCCACATCCCTTTCCACTCATAATTCCACTAATGTATCTTCAGACCTCAGCATGGATCCCAGAAGTCTTTCCACTAGAGCCTTCCCATGAGAACTATTCAGTGCATTCTGTTTATCCCATTCTGGTTTTTACTTTCCAACCAGTTCTTCCTCTGTGCCCAAGACCTTCCTTCTCTGTCATTGCTTTTTCAGTTCCTGAAGAGCCTTTTGGTGGGACACATGACTGAATGACTTTTGAAAGCTAGACTACATTTGCCAAAACTCTTCTGACCATATTGACCATATGTTGACCATACAACTCATTAAGGCCTCAATAAAACCAAAGCTCCTGTCTGTGACAGCTCAAATACAATGCCAATACTATTAAGTCCTTGGCACCACCATAAAAGCTTGTCTGCTGCACTCCAGAGGAGGAATATTTGAGGAGGCAGTTTTCAGATCTAGGCCTTTGACACAGCGCTTCACAACATCCTTCTCTCTAAATTAGAGAAATATGGATTTGATGGATGGACTGTTCAGTGGATGAGGAATTGGTTGTATGGTTGCCTTCAAAGGGCTGTGCTCAATGCCCAAATAGAGATCAGTGACGAGTGGGACTGTGACTGTTCAGTGCCTCCATCAATGTTTGTTTTCAAGGTGACATAGTGCACCTTCAGCAAGTCTGGAGATGACACCAAGCTGAGTGGTGAAGCTGGCACACCTTGAAGAATGGGAAGCCATCCAGAGGGACCTGCACAGGTTCAAGACATGGGCTCATGGGAACCTCATAATGTTTAACATGGTCAGTTGAAAGCCCTGGAGCAGGTGCAGAGGAGGGCCACAAAGATGAGCAGAGGTCAAAAACACGTCTCCTGTGAGGATGGCCTGAAAGAGTTCAAATTGTTCAGCCTGAAGAAGAGATGCTCTGCAGACACTTCATTGTAGCCTTTCAGTACTTAAGGAGAACTTCTAAGAAAGACAGAGACAAACTTTTTTGCAGTGCCTGTTGCAATAGAACAAGGGCTTATGGTTTTAAACTAGAAGAGGATAAATTCAGATTGGATAAGAGAGAAATATTTGATGATGAGGGTGGTGAGGCACTGTCACAGGCCTTCAAGAGAGGTGGTAAGATCCCTGTAAACATTCAAAGTCAGGCTGCATGGGGCTCTGAAAAGTCTGATCTAGTAAAAGATGTCTCTGCTCGTTGCAGGGTGGTTAGATTAGATGACCTTTAAAGTTCTCTTCCAGTTCAAACCACTGAATGACTCTTATCAAAAGGTGTCCTCATACATACCAAGTTTTTCCCTTAAACTCCAGTTGCAAAACCAAAGAGGAGACCAACATTAAATTGCCTTCCTCTGCTGGATGCACAGGCAAATCCAGCCTCCAGGAGAAACATGAAAACAGCTGTAATCAAGTTTTTAAAAACCATATGTGGTTTTCACATAGACACATAAGTCATACGAAGGGACAGAAGTGCTTTAGAAAATGCACTTGATGTCAAAGCTGTCCTTTGCATTATTAATGCATAACTTTAAGTGAAGCTCACAATAAGATGAAAGTTATTAACCTAATAAGTTACATGCATAATTAATTTCTCCTATGATATATGATTTGTGAAGTTGTAACAAAATGTGTCACAGAGGTTGTAAACATGAAAACTAGCCTGAAGCCAGAAGAGCTAAGCATATGCTAATTATAGAACATATGAAAAATACACAGTAAGAAAAAAAAAAACTGAGAAGAGAGAGGAAGTGACAGCACTGCATATCTATGTGGTGTACTAGTGTCAGTTATGAATAATAGGAGCTAGGCTCAGACAAGGAGGGACAAGCAAGCACACCAAACCAAAGGAGAATGGAGGCATTCAGTGTTCTCATCTTAGATGAGGCTAGTTTAGGACAAATCAGCCCTGGAATGTTATCCAGGGAAATGGAGGAAAGTGCTCAGTTAACAGCTTGCTTTGTTAGCTAAACACTGAAGCTGCAGAGGAAGAACCCATTCTTAAATATGAAAACACCATACACTTTTTTAGAGCTTTGCTTTGTAGCCAATTTCAATATTGTGATTAACTGTTTAACCACTATCTGGACAGAATAAATAAAGTGGGCATCCCCAGTAGCAGCTTCTACTTGAGAGAGATAACAAACACAATAGCCTTTTCCTTTAGAAGTGGCAAGTTATCACAAGGATCCTGGTTTTTCAAACTCTTGAGAAAGCTTTTTCCATTGCTATATGTGGTTTTTTTTACAGATCTTTACATCTTTGAGAAGGGTGATATGTCAGTCCCCCTCCTTTGAGAGGCTACAACCAACATTCCATTTAGTCAATGACCATAGGGGGTTATATAGGGCAGCTACAGAAATACACACATGGTCATAGCAGCACTAGGAGAACAGATTTCACTTCAGCATCTCAATGGTCTTCTCAAGAAAAACTGTTGTTTTGAAGACAGCCATAAAACAAGTAATAGAGTGTGAACTGATCTTAGTTAATTGTCTATTTGTTGGGAAGCTGTCCTAGCATCACTCAAGTTGAAACACAGGTGTAAAACCCATGTCAGAGGTGTGAGAGAACTGGTCCCTACATAACCAGAATAAGCACCTCCTCTACCCACTAGTTAATAGCTATATTGAGCTCATATTAGCTAAAACCTCCAAGCACCAAACCTCTCGGGCTCTGCTGAACTTTTAAGTCAGCAGTTAACAATACGAGGGAAACACTTTGATTCCCCATTTTGCTGCCCATGCAGTAATGCTGCCAGAGACTGGGAAAAATTTTGTCATCAGAGCCTGTTCCAGATTGTTCCAGTGGTTTGGCCAACCCAGCTGCAAACATGAAAACTATTCTGCCCTCCCTCCTAGCATTTCACAGCAATGTTTTAGTCACCTCAAACGTCTTGAATTCCACAGCCAGATCTTTTCTCTGATGGAAGTTCGGAAAGCATCAGCATATTTCACACCTGTTCAGGGTTTGAAACCAGCAGGAACACTTCAAAAACAAACAAACAAAAAAACTGGAAAAGGAACACTGGAAGGCAGCTGAGAAGCAGGATCAGAATAGTATGGGCTTGACCAGCCTTCTGAAAAATTACTGGCTTTGTTCCCTGTTGCTGCTGCTGCCTCATGTTGGTAAGTGCATGCAAAAGCAGATTGTCCGCCTACCTCCTGCCCCAATCAGGGGAGCATCTTGCCTCTGGCTGGCATGTCACTGCATTCAGCTGTAGTGAAAAAGGGAAATCTCAAGGACAACCAATCCAGCCAGGATGTTCTGCCAAGGTTGCTGTTCCTAGCTGAGGAAATAGTCCTCTCGATTTTTCTCAGCTAGAAAGAGAGAGAGAATGTACACACACACCCCCACCCCCATTATCCTAAAGCCCGCAGGTGCCAGCAATCCAAATAAACGTAGAGCAATTAACAGAATTAACACAGCTTTAAATAGCTTGGCACACCAGATGCGAACTCCTAGCAGGGTTCTATAAAATGTAAAGTTATTACAGATAAAACCATTAATCATCTGTTCAGACTTGTTCTAGATGCAAAACCCATTTCACTTAAAATGGCTAATAATCAGAAAGAAAGGCACAGATTTAACAGGAATGATTATGCCATTCTCAAGCCCCATTTCCAAATGCCATTTTTCATCTCTGCCACTGTTCCCAAACCTCTGTGTTCCCTCTGCCTGCTAATGCTGATACAGTAAGAATGCTTTGCAGGCATCAGTCACAATTACCTGTCAGGGTGCTAGAAATGAGACACCGCCTCTCAGCCTCTCCCATTTTGGACAGGGGAAGTTAGTGACTAGCACACTACGTATTGCTGCTTTCCTGGATGCAGTTGTTACTGTTCAGTTGTGTGTCATCAGCCCCATGCAGCTCACAGATAACTGATGCTCACTCTGATGAATTAAGTTGAACTCCTAAGATTTGTGCTTAGAAAATACGAGCATTTGAGTTTCCCCCTGCTGGCAATGTAAAGTCACCAGCAGCCACCATATGCAATGTAACAATCCTCCTGATATTCCCCTAAGACCTATTCAAATAACTCCCATTTACTACATCTATGTAGATAGCTACAGGAAGCAGGGGTAAGGGGCTGATCCTAATTCACCTTTGAGCCCTGATGTTACCATTTCTAACACTTCCTCTTATGGAACCACAGCTCAAAGAGCATTAAATACTGTAAGTAGCAATTCAGAGCTAAAATTGCATCCTTCCACATATCTATATTAATCTCATTGATTTTCTTAGGAATCTGGATACATGCACTGTTAATTCCAACTACATGAATTCTGCCTGTGCAGTTTAAAAAAAGGAGGGAGATAAAACAATCCTAAAGCACAAATATTCGGGGCAACAGATGACATTAACAGTAGACCAAACCAGAGAGCAGCAATGACAAGTAGAACAGAGAGCATATCAGAGACTACAAAACCTGCTTGTATTATATCAAGCCCGCTGCCTTCTCCATGCAGTTCAAATAACAAATGCTGCCCATTAGCTGCCTGCCCACTCCAGTGCTCCTCACAGCTCCTGACAGCTGGCTCACTGCCACAGAGGAGTGGCAGACCTGGGAGGAGTTTTCCAGCCCACTCACTCAACATTCAAACTTCATCATCCTTTCCTGCCTCCCTTGCTGGCACAGCTGAGCAGCCTGGATTTTTGTGGTGGGTAACAGCAGCTCAGTCTTTCCCACTGCCCACAACACATACGCACATTTCATGGCAGTACTCCAACTTTCAGGGTCAGTCTGCTGCTCCCAAAGAGGTGACACGTGTCAAGTAGCTGGAAGTGCCTGTTTTATACATGTGTATAAAACAGAATAGTCTTGCAACTTCTCTCATGTAATTTTATTTATATTAGCATATGGCAGTCCTGACTCTCCAAAACTACTTTCATTTGTATTTCTGTCTCACCAGATAAGGATGGATCCTTAGCAATCTCTTTAGAGCAACATAACGAGCAACAAATAAAAACATATTTCCTATTTCTTTTCAGTATTCATCCAAACCAAGAGTTTACTGATCTCAGTGAACTACAAAGCCTAATAAGGCAAAAGAAGCTCATTTACTTTCAGTCAAAGATGAGCATGTCAGACTTTGGACTGCTGAAGTTAAGATCACAGCACCCATTAGGATGGGCCCACATTTGGCTAACAGCATATGAGAAAGACAGAAAATCCTTGTCAGAGTAATCACCAGAGTATCACCACTGCTCTGCTGATGTCTTTGGACTCAGCTATGTTTGTCTATCAATATATCCTGTCTTAGTTTGCTCAGTCTTAAATGGGTAGAGATTAGACCACATATTTTTGTAAGGATTTTTGCTCTAATATTGAATAGTTACCAACTAACTTAATTATATGCACCAAACACAGGCTATATTGCTCCAATCCCCATTACATTTCCTGAATTTGTTCATATATGTATAGTTCTACACCTGTAAACACTCTCCTTTTCTGAACCACAGCCCATGGTAGATCCCTTGCAGCCACAGAAGCTCAGCAGGAGTTAGGCTCATTATGCAGGAAAGAAAAGCCTGATCCTGGTGATCCTGCTGCAAAGCAAGCACAGATAGCCACAACACCAGGACTGAGAGCCACATGCAGGCAGCTGAGGTGGGATTCAGTGGAGTGCTCCCTTACTGCTGTGACACACCAGCCCCCTGGAAACACTGCCCAGCAGTGACACCGACCTCTGCTGCTAGTTTCCTCCCTAGGCACCTGTCCCAGGGCAGCTGAAGAGAGTTGAACTGGGTTAGACCCCACTTTGGTTTAGCTCCATAGATTATCTTCAGCTTGTAAGTATGGTGGCAGTACATAGTTCAAACTGCCCTGCAAGAAGAAACCTCTTACACCTCATGCACAGAAAGATCCAGTTTCTATGTTTGCTCATCAATGCCTGCTTTAGAAGGTATGCTCAATCTACATACATACTCTGTTATTCAGACTTTGGCTATTAATTACTTTTGTCAAATTTCTAATAGTGCAGTAGGTTTAAGAGTTCAATGCCACTGAATTGTTGATATGTAAATTGTCCTTTAAAGTACTCCTCAAGAAAATATGTGTGTTCAGGCTGACCTAGAATGCCTACAAGATGCTGTTTGCTGACTGATAAGAATTCCAGAGAACAAAATACTATATTGTAATAAATGTAACCTTAACAAGAACCCATACTTTTAATTTGTGAATAGAGCTATGAAAAACAAACAAACAAAAACAAACAAACAAAAACCCAGCTTTTTACTTCTGGATTCATTATGGCTGTAGGATTCTACAGACTTTGCTATATGAATTGCATCAAAGAAAGAATTTTAGGAGCCTAGAGTTTTTTTCAGTACACAGTTGATAAAATAACATCTCCTCCATCTTCTGTCCCAAAGCTAAAAACTCAAAACTCAGTTCCTGTCTTTGGACTTCCCATGTTTTACTAATTGAAAAATAATTCTAGCACTTCATTTTCATACTCCATCCACTAAAGATTAATTTCATGAGGCAATTTAAAACTGTTGTCCTGCTTAACTGGAATACTTTTCATGGATCTATGAGATAATGAATAAATGTTCTACAGTCATGAGTACATTACTCTTCAACTTTTCTATGCATCCAGAAACATTTGATGAAAGAGAATGATCAGTAACTGAGGTTACCTTATGTTATTTTGCAACAAACACTCATTTAATATCATTACACCAGCAAAGCTCTAGTTATGGATGCATATAAGCCAAGGTAACCAAGTTCTTTTCTGTGTCATACAGGAAGCAAAGCAATAATGCTATCAGAAACCACACTTTGGTAGAGTAGGCAAGGGCTAAGCTACGTAAGGAACAGAGGCTTTGAATAACCCCTTAGCTAAAGCAAAGCTTCAGCTAATACAGAAATATCAAATGCAAACCATCACCTAAGCTTATAAACCTTACCCAATGAGAAAACACTATCATATTTCCCTCCCTATCTATTGGTCTACTCAGAATTCTCTCAGCATCTTGCCTGCTATCGTACTGCTCTCAATTTCCAAATGCCTCTGTTCCCACCTCAAAATTAAATCTTTCCAGAAATAAATATGGGGTTTTTTTCTTGTTAGCTTAAGAATGTCATCAGCAGCTACTAAAAATGCTGGCCTGTGTCTCCACTCTTGTGTGTTGCTACAACAGTGGTACTCAAAGACCTGATGAAGGCTTTGTGTTGGATGCTGTGCAGATGCACAGAGAAAATGACTGACACTCTTGACTCTCAAGACACACCGTGTACAGCTGCAACAGGAGACTAACCCACCACAGCAGCAGCAATGCAATTGGAAGTCTGAGAGCGAGAGGCAACCAGAAACTTTACAGACATCTAGATATGGAATCTTAGGAATCAGGGTCATTATAATCATCCTGTCTATTTGGAATGCTCTGGCAGAGTATTAATGAGAGACCAAGATAGGAACAAGTAATATTTTGAGGAGTAGAACATATTCAACCTTTGTCTGTGCTTGGACTGCTTCTACATAGTGCCATTAGCCTCTCCCTTTCTTTTTCAAATGTTAAATTCATTAAATACAGATAGGAAGCAGACAGGCCCAGACACAATAACTGGAGCAGCAGTATTGGATTAGTGTACGTGAGAAATTAGTGAATTACAATTAATGTTGTAACTTCCTCCACTGTACATCGGTGCAATCCCTACGCTTTTGATTCTTGATTCTCCTCTTATGCATTCCTGGGACTTCCTATCACTGCTCTGGAAGGGGATCTTGGGCACCCAAAATCTTTTGGGCTTAGGGAGGAGCTTTTGCAATGACAACTTTCTCTGTCTGCCTTTCTTCCTGTTTTTCTCTGCCTCCAGTTTTAGGCTGCCTTCCATCTCCACCTTTTTGCTCCTCCCAAGTGTGACACTGCAGTCAGAAAAATTCATCCTCAAACAGAAACCACATCATCACTGCACATCCAATAGTCCTGAAAAAGACCTGGCTTGCAGATAGCATCTGAGATTTACATACAGCAACTGGGCACATTCATGAACCATTTTGAAATCTGGCTCCTAGAAGTTAAATTGCAGACAGAAATGATCTAAGCTTTCACAGCTTTCTCCCATCACAGCCAGATGGTGCCTGACCCCTGTAATAATTTCTGCCATATTCCACCCATATGCAAGCCTCACTGCTTCCATCAAGCTGTTAGTACCAATCAACATTTTTCAGAATTGAGATTTTAATAAAGCATTGATAGAAAAATGTGAAGATTTCATAGATTCTCTCATGAATATCCATTCTATAGGGACCACCTTAGGCTCTTCTAAAGCATCTCCATCTGTACCATTTAAGTCCTGCTCCAAGTAAATCAAATCTGAATGGTTTGCTCCCTAACCCCAGGAAATATTCTGATCCTCTCTCTTCCCTAGCAATATTGGATATTGAAATACTATTTTCCCCTCTTTGCCCACACAGCTAAATTCCTACCCTGCCACTTTCCATCTCCATCCCTGATTACTAAAAACTCCTCCCTGAAGCCCTTGATTACATGCAAAACACAGCTGTTTCTTGTTCTTACTCTTTTTGGCCACACAAGTGCCATTCAACCCATTAATGGATCCTTTTCCCTTTCCACCTTTAGTCAGTGCTTCTCCCTTTTTAACAATCACCATTAAAGCACTGTCACACTTTCCCTGACACCCATTATAATTATTTCTGCTCAATTGTCTCAAGATGTGTTCCTGTATCTTCTCCTATCCTATCTCTATATCTGGTTTCATCCATGATAGGAAATATATCAGCTTTCCCCCAGATTTCTTCTAGAATGATTTCATCTTAATAATGAAGGTCCAAAAAGCCTTAGATTCTATGCAACTACAATGCAATGTCTGTATTCCATGCCTGTGCACTACCCTGTTTGCATATCCTGTATGACTATTCTCCAGTCTTGTTGCCTCATTTCAGTGTCAGCTGTACTGCAACACTTCCAGGATGGCTATGGAGAAATGGAAAACAAACATGGTTCACCACACAAAGGGAAATCTTTAATTCTGAAAAAACAGAGGAAAAATCCCAACCTGAACTACACATTAAATACTTGTATTTATGATTTAGGTATATTACTGCTAGCAACTTAGTCGAACATTTTCAATCAAAACCTGTAGCCCCAATGGAAAGAAGAGACATGAGAATCTATCCTGTAGTGAAAGGGGGTACCATTAGGTCAGAAAGTGTGTGACCTAAAGGAAACATTATCTAGATAATTAGATGTTTAGATTTTTTTAATTTTAGGAAATATTACATAGATACTGCAGCAGAGAATCCCTGAGACTCTTAGTTCCTTGCCAGGAACCTCCCAATCCCTTCCTGCTGCAAAGGGGCCGAGATGGTCACTAGGCTCTCTGCCCCGTCACTTCAGCACCTACACATCTTCTCAGAGGAAATGGGAAGGCAATGTGCCACTCAAGGAGCCCTCTTAGCCCCAACATGAGCAAATTTGTTGGCATACTCTGAGACAGATGCAGTCTAGATGAAATACAAGAGCTTACAGGGGAAAGGCGGAAAGTTTCAGCTCAAAGTCTGCATAAATCCCTTTATTTCCTAGAAAAGTGACATATCCCTAGAGGCAGTCTTGAGTGAATGCAGAGACCATTCAGCTTTAACACCTTCAAGAGACCAGTACAGGACCTGGCAGGATGCTCTCCACCATTACAAACAGTGCAATGCTGTGTCTCTGGTAACAGGCAATGACACAGCTAGGACTTGACTATGAAAGAAGAGCTTTGCTCTACTAGAAAGCATAAACTGAAAGGAACAATATTTGTTATTAATCTGCCCTACCCCTTCATCTAACTTTCTTGGCTTAGAATATCTTTGTAAAATATCCAAGATCCTCCAGTACTGGCTAATGAGAGACTGAGCATTCTTTTTGGCCACAGGGAAAAAAAATAAGTTTGACACATAAGCTATAGGGATTGATTTATGAAATATACTGACAAGCTACATAGAAAGCCAAGTAAAGTTCCCCATAGCCAGCTCTGGAACCAGACATTATAAGCACACAAGGACTGCAGTAATCCAGTTCTGCCTCCTCCAGGATCAAAGCTGGCTGAAAGCATTACTGGACCACTATTATAAGTGGGTTGCTTTTAAGAAGACTATAGCTCTAAAGCAACCATCAAGTTAAGACATCTGCTCATACACATCTCCTGTCATTGCCTAGTCAAGTGAAGATTACAAAGCACATTCTGATTATCTGTTTTCTTCCTCTCATTCTTAAGTGGTTGCTTGGGCTTTTCTTCTCACAGAACATTATGAGCCTGGGATGACTTTGTTGGCGGCTCTTAGCACACTGTGCAAGCTAACAGAATACAAATGATTATATAAATAATAAAGCTGCTGAAGATTTTCTTGTCACTGCTTTCTTTGCTCCATTGGCTTGACTTAGAGCACACATAAAAATGGCCTCTGCTAAGTGTTATGTTCATAGCATCCATAAATAAAATTAAGATCCTGATTTAAAGAGACACAAAGAAGCTGTATCTCCTCCTGATTTCAATCAAACTGGGATGCTCAGTGCCTAGGAAAGTCAGGCCCAAGGCTCTATAGACATAACCAGAAGAATTTGATCTCTATATGGCAGCTCGTATTCAAGCAGCTAAGTTTAATTTTCTATATACGATGCTCACATGCTCTTCTCTAGCATACATACATCCCTTTAATCCAGAGATCAGGCAGGAGAACAGCTTCAGATGCTCACAACTCTTCCTCACGTCAGAGGCTGGCACATAACATACAAACCCTGACACCACGAGTTGAGCATCAGTAGGATGATGACCTGTCAAGGCAATTACAGCCACAGAACGACATCTATCTCAGCACTGCTGTTTCCATGACTCCTATATAAGCTTTTATAACATTTTGTGCAGACATCAATATCTGTATGCCTATTAATCACAGTGATAATCACAAATAGCATTAGAAGAGAGAAAAAAGAAGACAAAAGATGACTGCAAGCCAGCATCAAAACTAAACTGTACCAAGTTTAGGATTTGGACAGAACTCATCTTTTAACTGTTCTGGTTGTTTTGTTTTGGGTTTTGTTTTTTTTTTTCCCCAGGATCACTTTTCTGGTTCCTGCTGCTAACCAGGCAGTCCAATCTCTATTACCCATGTGTGAATTTTCTCAATGCTATGGATTAACTATGTGACAAGTGCAGCCAGACAGAGTAAGACAACACAGTTTTCAGAACCAGCTAGCTCTTCCTGAACAATGCAGCCACTCAAGTGCACAGACAGTCCAGTGTAAGGACTTAAAGACCACAGCTGCCTGTATCAAATACTGTTAAGGCCACAGAATGACTTTGCCATGAGATGAGCACAGAATGGAGTGACAGGATAGTGCTAACTCCAGGCAGAGGTGAGATCTGGTCAGCACATCCTGGGTAATGCATCCAGACAAAACTTCCCATGGTGGCAAACTTTGTAAAGAAGCAATTTCTACACATACCACTGGTCAAAGATCACCTTGGGTTAAGGGACAAATGGCATCTATGACCACTGAGGGACCTCCCCACCTCCCAATCCCTTCCCCAGATATGCCTCCATGGATACTGGGAACTAGGACTGTAAATTAAGCCACCATGGCTGGGAACTTGAGATAAGATAGAGATGATTCTACTGTCCAAGTGTTATCTCAAGCCTAGGGGGAGGTAAACAAAGCTGTCAGAGGAGAATGTATAAGTCACAATGGTCATAAAGAATGCAGAAATTATGGGCCACAAGGAAAGCAACTGTGCTGAATCAGCCTGGACTGAGTAAAAGGTAATTCTGTCAGGGGGACACTGACTCACAACCCACTCAAGAAACCAACCAACTAAAAACCAGAAAGACTGAGCATGGGACTAATTAACATTAGAAGTGAGGGAATCATTTAACCAACAGAATAAAAGATGTGTGTAACCAATCTTTGTTTGCAAAGATACATAAATAGTGAAAAGTTTTGAGTGAACTCAGGCCCCCCCACCACTGAGAAGCCCAGGGTGAAGAAGGACCAGCAGCACACCACTGGATGCGTGGGTTGTCTGCTTAATTTGTCTCTCTCTTTTCTACTTCTTTTTATCTCTCTACCTCACATTTTATTGATCAATAAAATCCATACTATTGACTTCAGCATATGGTTTTGTTTGCACTTTAATTCAGGGAGAGGCATCTCTCAATCATATCATATCATAACACACAGTACACTTCATGTCCACATGCCACATGATTGCCATACCTCCCTTACACCCTCATGCTGCATTCTCCTTGCAAAATTTGCACTTTTTATGTTACCTTCAAGTTTAATTTTTCTGTTTTATTTTATTTCTGTATCTTCCTGGAAAATTCCATTCTAACTATACTCCCAGGTTAAATCCAGGACTTTAAAAGATATTCTAAATAAGCTTCTGATTACGATTTTTTCATCTCAAAATGCTACTTATCGATCAAAGGCCATTTGTCTTTTTATAATGGCTACTGCCTAAGTGCCTAGAAGATAGTAATGCTTTCTTCTGAAGGGCTAACAGCTTAGAGATCTTTCCTACTACCATGAGCATTTTTTCTGTAATCCAAGCACCAGAAATATGATTCTGCCCTTAGGTTCATGAGTTTTCCAGCCTTCTGATCAGCTGAATGACAAGTTTACCTTTACAGAGCCATTGCAGTTATCAGGATAAAATTAGGAATTGATTATGTAAGGCAGGAAAGAGCGATGACTTAAAAAAAATCAAAAGCAGATAGACAAGAATTAATTTGAAATAGTTACCTCTTTGAGGCAGCCCATGAAGTTATTGCTTACTGGAGACCCAGGTAAATCAGCAGTACTGGGGCTCCCTCCCACGTAAAAGAAGTCATCTGAGCCCAGCATGGTGTAGTCCTCCTGTGTGTAGCCCGTGGTGGTAAGGATGCCATCCACAGAGATTGTCACCTGTTTGAGGGACACAATGGACAAAGAAAATCCCAGCAATGACCTTACAATCCCAAACAGAACAACTTACCTCCCCTATAATTTTATGCCAGTTTTATTAAGGATTTTGTTGAGATTTGGTATGCTTTTTTTTTATTTAGTTAAGCTGAGCTCTATTTTCTGGTCTGAATTTTCCACAGAGAAATGCTTCAGCATCTGCTTTTCCCCTTTCTGGTGCATCAGCACTCTCAGGCTTATCCAGCAGCCTATCCATCCAGATGCTTTCCATGTATTCAGGCCAGAAAATATAACTGTCCTCGAAAGACATTTCTCATATTAGGTGATTTTATGATTAATTAGAATTTATTTTAATGATTACAGTTAGTTATGGTTGTTAGTAAAAAAAAAAAAACAAACACTAATGAAGACGAGGTTGGTATTTTTTATTTTTTAAGTTTCTTTTGCTCACAGCACACTGACGATCATGCATTCAGGGATAGGGGGAGAGGGAACTCACTTTCAATACATTATGGATGTGCATGCCATGTACCTGGAGAGACACACACCCACCACCCACCACAAACAAACAAAAAAAGAAAAAAAGAAAAAAAGAAAAAAAGAAAAAAAGGAAAAAAAGAAACAAATTTACAAACTAACCCATAACCAAAATATAAGCAGAAAATTAATCAAAATAAAATAAATCAAAATAAATCAATTGCACACCAACAAATGTGATAGAAGAGGATATGAGAAAGAGATAAAAAGCGTGCACACACTGCACTTTGACATGTCATGCCAATATATCTGAGGTCCAGAAAGAGGACAGGAAAAAAGCAAAATAGACAGAGGAGAATAAAAAGGGAGAGAAAACCATTTCGCACTCGCATGCAATCAAAAATAAAAATACCAAACAAATTCCATAATAACAAAAAAACTCAAAATGAAACAGAAATGTCCCCAAAATCTCTAACCACAAACACATGGAGGGTGAAGGGTGACAGAAGGAAAGGGTGGGAGAGGAGAAAGTGAATTTTATGTGTTTTGCTTAGATGTTGTTAGTGGTTGCAAGGGAAGATGGAGGAAAATAGATCGAGGCCAGGAGGAGACGGGCGAGTCACCAGACGTGGACATGCCATGCAGAGTGTGTACTGAAACAAACAACCGGCTGAGCTCCTGTTGGCCACGCAGGTAGAGGTCAGAGAGAGAGAGAAAGTGAGAGAGAGAGCAAGAGGGAGAAGGAGGAGAGAAAGCAGAGGGAGGGAAGTGGGGGAAAATCAGGAGAAAGAGGACAACTCTGGCCAGTTTGCCTGTAATAGCCATTGTCACAACAAAAGGGTGAGAGAAAAAGAGAGCCTTCACAACCACGGACTAGAGGCCCTGCCATGGTTCTGATCTAGAAACCGTCAGAGTCAAAAAAAAAACCCAACAAACTAAAAGCCAAGAAAAAAAGCCAAATGAAAACAAAAGCAAAATAAAGAAATCTAAACTCAAAAACAAGGGACAAAAAACCCCAACAATTTATCACCAGAAAGGAAAAGAAGAACTAAAGACAGAGGTGAAGAAAACAATGAAAGAAATGTCCAAACCCCATTTCCAGAAGAGCTGTGTTAGTTGCTTTTGATGCTCATATTTCTATTCAAAAATAAGAAAGAAAAAAAAAAAAAAGAAAGAAAGAAAGGGGGAAAACAACGTGTTTTCAATGAAATTGGAATAAAATTAAATAAAGCAGTAAGTATAAAGGAGGGGGGATAAAGAGCGGGTAAGGGGAGGAAAAGGCAGGTAACACACGGCAAACCCAAAAAAAGAGACAATAAGAATGATATCTACCAGACAATGTAGTTTGTTTACCATAGCGTGTCCAATGCCTGAGTGCTTTGCGGAAAAGGGGGAAGAAAGGAAATTAAAAAATCGTGAACAGAACGATTGTTAATTAAAATAACTAAAAGCAAAGATGAGTCGTTAGGGTGTTAGTACATTAGTTGGTTAGTAAAAATGACACATTGCATGAATGATCTAGTGTTAGTTTTTCAAAAAAAGGTGTGGGGCACCTGAGACACACAAAGTGAGAAAGAGGACAATATGACCAGGACTCTATGGGGAACCATGCCATCTAGACTGTAAAGAAACAGGGGGCTGCCTACTCTTCCCACCCTGGAATTAGTCATTAACTTCAACCCTCATACAAATTATCCAGACCTGAAGCAAAGTTAAAACAGTGCAATACTTACTCTTCAAATGCTCATCAGTGTGCTTCCCTCAAACAAGAACCTTACTCTCAGAGATATACAGACAGAATACACAGTTTGCCCCTTCAGCACACACCCAACCATGACTCCCCTTCATCCACCCACCACCACACCAGCTCCTCTTCCAAGCTTCTCTATCCTCAAGTGTTGCAGAATTTCACAACAAGGTCAGTATTTCCTGTGGCTGGAGGATACAGATGGAGATGAGTCCAAGACTCCGTGTCTTCCTTCCAAGTTTCCCAGTCTGCAGGTTTCATTACAGCACCTGAGTTTGTGACTTTCGGAAGAAGAATGTTACAATGCCTGTGCTTGGCTGTTTGCCTGTAGCTCACTTTTGTCATACAAGATATAGGAACTGAACCTCTCCTACTGCAGGGAGAGATGTCTCAAGAAATTGTGTAGAAAGAATTGTCACTTGTGTCCAGGTTGAAGACAGAAGATTGGCAAGATTTAGCATCCCTCCTGCTTCACTGCATCTCTATTTCACAGGAGCTAGGAGAATTTACCAGTCAGTTTGGTGTAGTAGAACTTTTTTAACCTGTCCCAAGGCAAGTGCCAACTGCTAGAACCTACACTTTGCTCCTTGTTTGTGTTTTAGAAGTTAAGGAACTAAAGGTCTTCATAGTAGATTTTGCATTGTGACTAGCTTCAGTGTGAATAGGGAAAGGGAGCCTGTGGAGGCTCCAAGTCCCTGTTCCAGTGAGATTTAAATTGGCAAGAATTATCCTAAATTACACAAGCAAATCTACTCTGCCGCATGTAAGAACCATCTGCTTGCAGGCTGCATAGCTGTGCTTTGACTAGGGAAATAGGTTTTTGAAGACCTTGTGGCATTAAGCATGAAGTCCCAAGGTTATTTGCCAATGGGAATGAAATAATACTAATACTCTGAACTTGGAAATAATGAGCACAAACTCCTGAATTCTTCACCAAGGAAGTCTTACTCATAGCAAATTGTCATGTTTGTAAATTTATTTTTAAAACTAGGGAGTTGGAGTGTGGGACAGGGAGAAGAGCATGCTAGAAACAAGACAGAGTGTCAGCAGCAGACATGAAGACAGACACAGGAAGTCTGACCTTCAGCCTCCTCTGCTCCTCCTCCCACCAGACCACACTGCCCCAGACATGCTCTGAAAGCCCAGTTAAATTCAGCTATATCCTATTGCAAAGTGAAGGTTTCTCGCAAGGCAGAAAGAAGGCTTAGTTTAAACTGAAATAATAAGATAAATAAACAAGGAGATTTGCTTTGACATTAACAATCACTACTCAAGGGAATCTGTGGATTCACTTGGTTTGTCTCTAAGGAGATTAACTGCTGTGATAGTCATTTGATCTAAAAAAAAGCAGCCCTTAGTACTCTCCCAGCTTAGCTACAAAACATTTAACAATTCCAAAAAGTACTGGGCAAAAGTCCAACTATTTAAAGTTCCACTCTAATTCTAGAAACAGACAAAAAATTATGCAAATCCTTCTCCACTTTCTCTTAGCCCCCAAAAAAGCAGAGGAAGAGATTAGATGGTATCCTGAAGCTGCTGATAGTCCATTTAGCTGGAGTTGCTTAGATTTAGATATTATTCTGGGAATTTCTAAATTATTGCTTCTAAAGTTCATTTTAAAGAGAAATACATCTACCTCCAGTGCAATATTTTTAACCAATTACAAGGAGGCTACTTATTTTTTTTTAAGGCTTCAATATTGAGAGGCAACATATTTTGTTGGGGTTTCATGTTTGGTTTTGTAATGGGTTCTTTTAAGGAAACAAGAGCACAGCTGTAAACAACTTTCTAGTGAACTATTCTGTACTGCAGCACTAGAGGTGAATTTATGTCAGGAAAGAAATAAAATCAATAATGTTTTACATATAAAATTATTTAGGTTATACAAAATTATATTGGATGACAACTTTTAGGACTATCATGGCTGTTCTGCCTAAAAGCCTCATCAATTCAAATATCTGGGCAGCTTTAGGTTCTGGGTCAATGTCTTAATTTTGAGACAGATCAAAAGTTAAAATGCAAGTATCCAGGGAAAAGATGACTAAAAAAAAAGTCTATCCTTATGGATATTTATTGGTTGAACTGTATTCTGTCATGTTTAACTATAGAATTGGACCTCAAATCACCTCTGCTAATTAAATGCAATTTCATTTGAAGACAGGCCTTTCTTTGCAAAGAGCCCACCCATCTCATTAAAACATTCTCTCTCTTGCCCAGTCAAGTTGGACCCCTTGAGAATTCAGGATCACTTACAAACATTCACATAGATTAGGAGGCTTAAAAATGTATGGTGCTGCTTAGTTGGCAGGGGACTACCTGCTTTCTAATAATCAACAAAGTACTGCCCTGGTCTCATCAAATACAAAAAGGCATATCAGATTTCCATTTTCTTGGTTCACTTCCACGGACCAATTAAAAAATCACTAGCTAAAATATTAAGAAAAGAATGTGACAGCTTCCCATCCACAGTTTTGGTTGTGACCCTTCACCTTCTGCTTCTTCAAGATGCAAGCCAATCCTGCCATGAAGCAAGGATTAATTTTGTTTCTGGCATATTTCAGTGGGCACTGAAATTGATTTGAAATGAAAAATAAAAAGTATGACTAGCTAAATTTGGCCAATGAGTTCTACTGAGATATTCAAGGACCAGCTCTTCTGAAGCTACCTAAAAATAAAAATAACCAAAACACATCAAACTAAGCCATATATTCTGACCTTTGAGACTGACAAACCTAGACCAGTTGGTGCATCTTCCTCTACTGCATTGATGGGTAAGGTTAAAAAAACCAGGATCATTAAGACCCATTTACTGCATAAGAAATTAAATTTTCATCTGCTTATAAACTATCAGAAACGGATTGATTATTTTCCATAGGTAAGAATTCTGTAGTCTCAAGAAAGTCTGATGACAGATTGTTTTTTCAGACCCAGACATCCTAAGCATGTAGAAATACAGGGTTTAGCATGGGGAAGACAAAAATCTTCAGCCCCAAATCCAAATATTGAAAAGAAAGACATGAACTGCTAATAACAGAAAAATTATCCACTGACCTCTTTTAGTAGACTTTTTCTGATTCCTGGCACTGATTATCCTATACTCACAGACACATTTGCTCTTAGTGTAAAATGTTACTACAAATTACAGTGTATAAATTTATATAAAGCTATTAAAAGTTGTGCTAATATTGACATTAATGAGAAAATAAACGGGTCACATTGTATTCACAAATTGATTTTTAATTTAATTTTAAAACTTAGTCTACAAGCTATTTCTTCTTCTCTACCGATCAGCAGGACATCAAATAGCTTCTATTCACCATGTAAACCTATTTATGATGCAGTGGATGGGCCTTAGTGACTTGATATATTTACCAGCTTTCAGAGCAAAGTTATTTAATTTTACCTTATCGGTTTATGTCTGAATTTATATTTCATGAGAAAGGCTTCAGAATTTTAAGGTTAGCCTACTACCAAATACGTCACCTGATGTAGTTGTCTGCTAGGAAAAGCAGCAGGTAGATGTGCAAAATTACAGTGGTAAAATCAGAAAAACTGTTCCAAAGTGGAATTGTAGGGTGCTGGATTGACCTGAGTTTGCTTGGGATTTTTGATCCTTCCACTTTTCCAGTCCTCACAGCAAACAGAAGAGTCTCAAGGCAGAGACAATAAATAAAGTAGAATCTCATTATAGAAAGAAGGGGAAAAAAATCAAAAAGAAGAAAAAAAGAACAGAGAATCAAGAGGACTCAGAGAAACTCCAGCCAATTAATTCCAAAGCTATAAAGTTAAAATAATTACACACATACCCACCAGCCTGCACACCTGCACACTCATATGCACACACAAAAGAAAAGGAAAAGAAAAACAAAAGACTTTCAGAATTAGAATTGTGACATCATGGCAATGGTTAAACCAATTAACAAAACTGAAAGAAAAAGGAGAGAGGTGTAGAGCGTTGGCTGTTGGCAATAGGGTCTATTCCCACAGTAATTAATTGCAACAAGAATATTACTGATAAGATTGAATCATAATTAAGGAAATAATAAAATTTAAAAGGGAGAACAGAAAAAGAAAAAAGGAAAAGGGAGATGAAAGTAAAGTTATGTCACAAGTTTTTATTATTAAATCAAATGGAAAAAAATAGAAAATTAATAAAGCGGAAATGAAGGTATTGCAGGAGGGATAAATTCCCATCAACTAATGTTTTTTCACCGTCCTTTAGGCATCAAGATCCAGAATAGGTGGAGAAACTCTAGCAATTGCACTGAGCTTCCCCATTTCTCTACTACTCTCTGCCATCTGCCTGTCCCAACAAAAGAAAAGTAAATTCTCCCCAGCGCTTTCTCCCCTTCACCATTACCTGCCGCAGGTTGCGTGTCACCTTAACGTCGTGCCACGCGTTGTCATTGAACTTGCCATTGACCGGCTCCACAATGGCCTCAAAGGCCCCGGACCCCAGGTTAATGACCAAGGAGACCGCACCATCTTTCAGGGCCAGGTTGACGTAGTCAGCTGACTTGCCAGTGTGCAGAATGAGCCCGTTGCGTTGCCACGTCTTGAAGGACAGGGTGATCTCGTCGCTGCTGCTCTGGATGGGGTTCTGCGACAGGTCGTAGCAAAGGTATTCGGAGCCACGGAAAGTGGCCATGTTCTCATCTCGCGCTGGAAATGAGGGAAACAAAAGAACTGTTCAGCAGTCTGCCGAGCAGAGGTTTAAGGTTGTCATGAAATTTAAGCATCCCACAACACTGCCAGCTGGAGAGCTAAATATCGAGCTAATAACTGTAGAGCTCCTTTTATAACACGGCTACCAAGAGAATAACTGCAGGGTGGCCGGTAGCGATGAATTTCAGTGCGGTGTTTCTAGTTTCACTGCAGCACTGTCTCCATAGGGACCATTCAAAAGTGTGCAGTGGAGTCTAGGAAAAGCACATTTAAGGACTGTTATAGGACATTTCACACCCTTTTTAGGAGAAGGATGGAAAGCTCTACTATTCACAACATAACCACCACATATATGTCGATTAAAAAACCCAGCATTTCATGAAGATCGGTATTTAGATTCAGCACTACTGCCATCTGAACTTATCTAAACCTATCTGACAGGAAATTTAAGAGAGACACCAGAATATAATCCTAACAGAGCTGCACCTTTCTTTCAGCTGAATGAGAGACCAAGCAAACAAGAGAGCCACATGAGGTGTCCTACAGATTCCTTCTCTGAGAGTATGAGGGAAGTCCACATAAAACATTTTTTCCACAGATATAATTAATGCTGCTGGTAAACACATCTGAGGACTTTGCTGACAACTTTGTCTCATCACCTTACCCAGGAAATCTGTACTAGATAACCACATCTTTTTCAAACAGCAAAAATAAACATGGGGGAATTATTCACAGCACATGACATTTAATATTTCCTCATGAAGAAATCTCTTATGTACAACAACAAAAGCCACTACACTTATTTCTCAGCAACTGGAAGCAGCATTTGAATAGCATGAAAATCCTTTGTGAGAGCTAGAGGTCTACTTCCCAATACCTGGGTTTCCAGTCACTCAAAGCCAGTTCTGCTGCAGTATTGCGCTTGTGTCACTTGAGTCAGCTGTATACCCCGGTTTTATCCAGTGGAAGAAACATGGGAGAGTGATAGGAAAGCTTGGAAGAGGGCTGGCTGGTGCCAGCTGGGAGGAAATGGTACTTGCAATGGAGTCTGTATAGATCTCAGCTCCCACTCCATATTGCAGCACCTTCCTGACTCCCAGCTGTGAAAGCAAGGCTGAGCAGCAGATAGAACAAGCAGTCAAGCTATCATTGCTTACAAATCACTGCATAAGGCAAATGCTGGTGCTATTTCTATTAGCATTAATAGTACTTTTCTGCTTCATTTTGTCCCATTTAATAATCCTAATAAAGATTAGCCAGAATTTATTTGTATAAGACTGAAGGGAAAATACTTGTTGTCATAGCCATTCTTGGAAAATAACTACATGGTAAAATCTGTGTTCTCACAGCATAAAAAAATGGTGACAAAAGAGCACAGTATTGCAACCTGTACATATAACCTTCTCAAGTGAAAGGTCTGCTTTAAGCAGAGGCTCTTGCAGAAGCAATGTGTGTTTGGACTTCAGTAAGTGAGCCATGTGCCCAGATATTCCTGCAAGCAAACAGCCACCCAAATTACTCCGTGCAGCAGCACACATTGGGAGACAACTGGCTCAAAAGCAGCTTTTCAGAAGCAGACCTGTAGTCCAAATTGGCAAGCTGAGCACAAGTCAGCAGTACCTGCCCTTTCTGCAAAGGCCAGCTGCATCCTTGGCTATATTAGCGAGAACACAGTCAGCAGGCCAAGGGAAGTGATTCTTCCCCTAATGGACACTTGTGGGATCACATCGGGAGTGCTCTGTCCAGCACTGAGCTCCTTCATATAAAAATTACTTCAAAATGCTTTAGTTGGTCCAACAAAGAGCTACCACCATACTCAGGGTATTGGGGTAGTTGATGTGTGTGGAGAGGCTGAGGGAACTGGGTTCATTCTGCCTCATGGAGAGACAACTCAAGGGAAATCTTACTGATCTTTTTAATCACTTAATGGAAGAACATAGAAAAGACAGGGTCAAATTTGTCTCCGAGTTGTGCAGAAGGATGAAAGACAACAGAAGCAGCTTAATACAAAAAATTCTTGTCCCATAAAAAAAAAATGTTTTATCTTGACAAATGGTCAAAATAGTAGGAAGGGCCCAGAGAGACTCAAATCTCCACCGTTAGAAATACTAAAAACTTGATTAGGCAGAGTCCTGAGCTACCTGAACTAACTGGACCTTACCTGAGCTAATGGATGGATTACACAGTCTCTGGAGGTCCCTTCCAAATTATTTGGTTCTTTGATCTTATTCTGAATACATTTAACTACCACCACCAAGTGTATGCCTGTATCAGTGCTAAATCAGCCTAAGCACAGAGGGCTGCTATTGACTGCAGTTCTGAAGTCAGAGCCAAGAACTTAACAACCCTCTCCCAACATTGACAATTCCCCTGCCTAGTCACTCCTGATCCATCAGAAGAGAATGTCTTACAAGCAAGTTAGACACATGCTCAATGTTCCTGTGGGTAATACCCATCAAATAGCCAGTGTCTGAGGGCAGGAGTCAAACACAATCATTGTGAGTGAACCTTTTCCCTACAGCTGAAGATGCGCAAAGCACTGAACACACATTTGTGCTGGGGGACAGGGTTAGTTGATTGTTCACTCAGTACAGGACATACTAATAGGGCTCATTTACACTTTCTTGACCACTTAGATGAAATCTCATTTCTCTACTCAGTAAAAAGGAGAAGGCAAAGAGCAGATTAGAGATCTAAACAGTAATTTAAGACAATCACTGAAGACTTACCAAAATAGAGCAGAGCAAATTCAAAGAGATATTACTCCTGTTTGTACCACTGGTTCTAATATAGGGTGCATTCAACTATGTCATCTGCCTGTTTCCTCCAGTCACCTGCTGCTGACCCTTGTCACAGATGGGATTCTGTACTTTATCCACCTTTGTATCCTTCCTGTTCTTGGGAAAATGTCAGCTATTTCTGTTTCATGTGTTGTCATGGGGTTTTTCTTCCTCTTGTGGCTGCTCTGGACAGACATTCAAATTTGCAGACCACCATGCTCTAAAATATCTCTGGGGTTCACTGTGAAATCAAGTTCATTCCTGGCCATGCCATGTCTCAAAAGCACAACTCTGAAGGTCAACACACTTTCTAAGACTGTATTTTCCAAATTGCTGACTCCTCAACAGTTTATCAGTTGGCCATGTGGTTTAGCATTCTCATGAAAGGCTTCAGCAGCTTCAGCTAATATTTGCACTAAACAGCTTGACTACATATCCCCCAAGCTACAGCACAGTAGCTTCTGTCAGGCCACACAAAAGGCTTCTCACCAAGCATGGCCTTTCCATACTGTCCCACCTATTAGGATGCTCTTACACCACAGCTGTGATCAAAAAGCACCTGAAAATTACCAGAGTATGGAGGGGGAAAAGAGGTATAGGCTCTTTTCACAATGAATGAGGAGAAAAAGCCCTGAGTAGGCTGCAGGTTTCCCAGTATTTCCTTATGCTTTCAGACACGGTCTGGAACACCACGGAGCAGTGAACCACTTGTTATTTGTTACCTCATGACCCTTGTGCTGTACAGTTTTGAAGGTTCCACCTTCACAACTGCTGTGATATTTATATTTTCTGTGTCCCTTAAATAGTGGTAGTGTACCCATCAGCTTCTGCACAGCAACACACAAGCTAACCTTAAGATCCAACTCAAAGTCAACAGGGATCCTTGGTTTATGTTACATGAAACAATAGAGCAAACCCTGATTTTTCTGGTATGTAGTCAGTGATATTTAATTGAATTGATGATCTAGTTAGTCAAGGGTGGCAATGCAACTGCATAAAATAACATTTACTTAAAACATATTTGGGATATGTTTGAATTTTTGTATGATTTTCAAGATTTAATGTTTAACTTAGTTAATACTATATAGATATACAAAAATCAGAATTTTTCAGCACATATAAGTAATCAAATCTTCCATTCCTCTTGTTAGTATTAATCTAAATTCATTATTTACTTCCTAATTCAATTCATTCATATAACTAAATTCTCTGCAGTAGCTGGGATTTTCAAAGATCCAAGATTTGTACAAAAATCCACACTTGGAATTAAACTTTCACATATTCAAGATGCAAAAATATCACCTGGATAGAAGCAAAACTCAGAATCTTCAAACTAGCACAGATATTTTCCTTGAATGAATGGAGTCACCCATCACTTTAATGGGAAAATGTCACCCTTTTCTGAACAATCCCTAGAAGACACACCCAGCACATCAAGCAGTTACCATCACCACCACACTGCAAAGCCAGTTTTGCAAGTCTCAGACATATCTGTTTAAAACCCAAACCAGCCATCAGCACATATCACAGAGGCTGAGTGCAGGAGCAGAAACAAAAGCACAGCAAACAAGTAGCTAAGCCAAGCTCCTGGCTCTTCTCATCCCTGAAGAAACCCCAGAGCTTGGTGAGTCTCAGGTCCCCTGGAGAGGTAACAACCCCAAGATCTTCCCAGACAATATACAGCTATACTGCCTCTTCAGGAAAGCCAGATGGCAATTTTAGCTTCAGTTTTTATGTGCAATGTTGCTGATCCTGTCAGAAAACTTGGCATTTTGATTTATATATGAGGAAACCATTGCACAGACATTTTAATGTGTTTACTCAGAGCCACTAAGAAAATCAATAACAGAGAAATAATTTGAGCTCAGGAGCTCCTGTCTCTCCATGCTGGGCTCATTCCAGAGGTTCTCATACATTTGTGGAGGGAAACCAACCTCCTGTTTTTCTCTAGTCCGTCCAGCATGTCATCCCAGCTAAGGTGTGGAGAAAGCCAGCTCCAAAGTTCTGGATAATGCTTGAAAATAAATACTTCATGACTGCAAAGCTGAAAACAACAAACCCTAGAATCATTCATTTTGCTCAGGGGCATGAAGCTTAATACTCAACAAAAGCAGCATCTCATGGAATTTTGGCCCCAGACACAATTAAGAAATATTTAGAAAAATATAAAATGGGCAGTGACTTTCTTGAAATCTCCTGGAAAAACACCTCGAGTAACTCTACTAAAACCAAGGGTCAGCTGCTCACTGCTCTCACCTTGACTGCATTACAGGTGTTCTGTGAGGCAGTCCCTGTCTTAATGGGGTTTGTTTTACAGTCAACATTACATGAATAATGTTCAAATTAATGAAAGACCTCAGAAGTGGTCAAAGCACCTCGCCCAGATTGATGTCATTAAAACAAACCTCCAGGCTTAGTACTTTAGTAAAAAATCAGAGTTTTATTTTAAAGAGATGGTGACAGAATCCAGTAGTAGCTAAAAGCAGATTACTGCAGCCTCCATTTATCCTTTTGCTGCATTCCTCCTTTACAGCCTCTGAACAGGAAAAATAATACATCCAAATAATTGATTTTTTTCTAGTTTAACCATTCTTCACACCACCTGATCGGATCAGTAACACCACTCATCCGACTCTCTCGTAAGGTCCCACGCTTTCTCCCTCACAAGCACACTTTTGTGGTCTCAGCACTCAAAAACAAACACTGGTTTTAAAAGTCTTACAGATACTACTTATTTAAATACATTAGAAATAGTGTATAATAGATTCTTCAGTGCATGAAGCACCTTTGAAGCACCACCAGCACTGATACTGATATGTGGAAGCCATGAGAGCCGTATCATAGCCTGCATTTATACTCCACAAACTGTAAAGTAAGAACATGTAAGTCATATTAATGTCATAATGAGATGACTGAACTTATTGATTAAATCTCAGAAAAAGAATATGACTTCTAACATCAATGAAATGATAGGAATAATGTTTCAGAACAAGAAGGATTTTTGCTGTTGGAAAAAAAATTGTCCATAAAATCATTGAATGATGTTATAATGGTGAAAATTAAGTGCTGAGCTGGAGTCCTACAGTAAAAAGAGTAGTCTCTTAAATGCTTACTAACTTCAAACCATTCTGGGAAATGTTACATTTTTCAGAAATAGCATCATTTACTGTTTCATCAGGCCCTTCATGCTCACTACATCTACATAACTTGTAACTTGGAAGCAGAGAGGAATCAGTATAGTATCAGAAACAGAATCAATGCAAGACAACAATTCTCATCATGTTCAAGAGATGCCAAGAGTCCACAGCAAAGGTGAGATGCACTCAACAGCCCATGCTCTCTCAATGCCAATCTCAAATTTTGCACATAGTGTAGCAGCTCTAATCTTATGCAAAGAGCTCTTTCACCTCACCAGTAGGAGCAAAGGAAGCATTAATGTTCTACCAGAGAACATCAAGTGCCTAGCATGAATCATGCCCTCTACTCTCTTATCTGCTACTTTACCCATTACCCTTCAAGTCTAAAGCAGAATGCTTGTTAAAAGAGTCTCAAATTTAAGCCCAGAAGAGATCAAGGAGACTTGGCAATACAATGAATGTTCAGGGGTTTTTGTCAAACCTGACTAATCTATTATTTCCCTGTGCAGCTAAGCTCTTAATGAAAACAAGAGGAAGAACTGCTTTATCTGAAGGTACTGCATGAGAGCTCTGGAACTGCATGTTCCACCTCTACTTTTGTCTGTCTGTGTCCTTGGATGATGTTCTTTGGGCTGGCTCCAACAGAGAGGAGGCTCTGACCTGTGGGACTGCAAACCATGCCTAAGAGGTCCAGAACCAGCCCTGCAGAGTGACTTATTTCACCTAAATTTGGACCACTGTACAGCAAAGACTGA
Source organism: Parus major (assembly GCF_001522545.3). Lineage (NCBI taxonomy): Eukaryota > Metazoa > Chordata > Aves > Passeriformes > Paridae > Parus > Parus major. The sequence continues at coordinate 40,889,843 of NC_031774.1, read as the reverse complement.
CTGCAAAGGGAAGGAAGAGGGATGAAAGTGCGTGATCTTTAGCCCAAAGAAAGGAGAAATTTTCCCTAGGCTCCTGATCCTCAAAATAGTTGGCATATACTAAATGCATAAAGCAGTTTCCATATATCACTGTCACATACCAGTGGCAGAGTTAGTAGCCTGTTAGAAGCACAACTGCCCTATATTACTGAAGTATGAGTATGCACCTATTAAATATACTATTAGAGATCCTATCATCTAAATGAATAAATATTCACCCAAATGAAAAGCTATTTTTCTTGTCAATGCCAGGAATCTCCTTTCCACTCAACAGGACATTGCAGTTGTTTGACAATATCTCTTCTGAGAGGAAAAAACGTAAATCAGTTATACCACAAAATCTCCTAGTTAGTCCACATATTGAGCATAGACAGATTTTTTTAAAAGTAGTTTTGCCAATTCTATGCTCCATAGGTTCTCTACTCACTCTCTAAACCACATATTGTCTTTTTCTGAAGAGAAGCAGAAAACAGAAGTGTCTGAACTTCTCCAATACTGCACACAAAATAGCTGAAAAACACAGTCATAAAAACCTTTTTGCTAAAATGTTTTGATGACAAAAGTATTAATACTACAATAATGAAAATGAATAAATGACATGCGTATGAAAGATTATGGCATATGTCTGGTAACATCATGTTTTTAAATTGCTCATTAAAAGTGATCTAAATGACAAAGTAGAGGCATGGAAGTCAGAGCCCCAGCTTTTTATCCGCAACTCTGTCACTGATTCACTGTGCAACCTGAGGCACTTCATTAACCTCAGCTGTACTATAAAGATAACAAAAATATAGGTTAAGTCCTTGAGACCTATGGGAAAAGAACACTCTATGAGTTTAATAAAACTCTGAAAACCAAGAAAGGTTGCACATCTGTAAGGAGAAGCCTTGTGTCAATCCAGCATATACGCAGTGTACAAAACGTCCTGAGCGTCCTCTTCTCCACCCATTTTCCATTGTTTGCTAAATACAAACAACTGTACTGGTTTCAGTGTATCATGTTGCATTCTCTGTCAAAGAAATTATAAACTCCAGGTATTGGTCCAACCATGGCACTATGTACTTAGAGCTGTGCTTGTTCTTCATGTTCTCATCAGCTGACCATAGGGACTAAAAAAACCATTCTGTGACAATATCTTTCTTAACCCAAAATGAAGCTTAAAAATTTTGGATTACACGTCCTTAAAAATACATTTCTTAAAAAAACCAGGAGCTCCATTTTAAAATGAAAGCATGAAACATGTTTATTTTGAAATGAATGATGCCGAATAAATAAATTTTTAAAATAATTTGCCTGAAAGAATTTGATATAGTCATATAAATTCACAATTTGTTTTGGTTGAACAAAGTATACTTTTCTTTTTCATTTCTCTGAACAATTTTGATACTCTCAATCTTAGTTCCAGAAGGTAGAGGAAAAGAAAAGTATTGCTACAAATTTTTTCAAGAGATATGATGATGGTTTGCTGAGCATAAGACCTCCACTAAATTCCTCAATGCTAAGCATGGGTGAGGGCAATTCCCACTCCTGCTGTATTTACTTTTTCTTATGTTTTCATCTCACTCAATAATTCTTTTACAGTTTTCTTATTTTCCTGCTGCATCACTCTGAAACATAAGGATGCCAGTCACTGAACACATCACCCAGTAGAAATGTTTCCTCACAGACTGAATGTTCAGCAATGTGCAAACTGATGAGAGACAACATCACATTACCATGACCATAAAGTTCCAGGCTGAACATACTCACCAGCCCTGCTCCCACAGAAGTGTTCCTACTGCTGGGTTGCTACCTGGCCCATCTACCCCTCTGTGTAGAGCACACGTGACAGTACAGGTAAGAGTGTGTGTAAGAATACAGCTGAGCTCTGAATTCAAAGCATTTAGACCTGTTTATTACTGACTACAGATTCAAGAGCACTAACATTCAGCTATTATAACAGGATGCACTTGGAATTTTTGCTCCTTACCACACTGAAGGCAAGATCTTTCCAAAATTTTCTGACCTTAGTAAAAAAGTAATATCATTACAGAGAAGAGCATTAGGTATCTATCTCAGTCTTCCCTACATGCGTGGTATGATTAGTCCTGCTTGGGAGAAAAAACATGAAGGCTGTCAGAGGGACTGTTCCAAGACTGATCCAGGAATGAAAAAAAATTACACCAACACTGAGAGGAAGTTGAAAGGGCATTGAGAACAAAAGTACATGTAAGGAGCCCAACAGGAGGCAAAGTTCCTGCTTCTGTTGAACAGCACTATTTTAGAGAACTGCTGGAAGCTCACAAAGAAAGGGGCAGAAGGGAGAGAGGCAGCTCTGCCAGAGGTGAGTGTGTGCTGCCCATGGATCTGTGCTGGCAGCAGCCTTCCAGCAAGCGTCGCGCTTGCTGCTGAGCAGGGAGCCCCTTGGGCATCCTTCCAGAGGGAAGTGGGAGTAGAGAAATAGTTACTGCTAATCACTGTAATAACACAATAATGATCCACAAAATTATCCTTTTCAATACCAGCGAGCGGTATTGAAAGCCATGCCCATGGGAAAGGGGAGATGCGAAGGAAGGTGAAAAGCAGAAGTGCAGTGGAAGAGAGACGAGAGCGGGGCAGAACAGCACCAGTGGTACCACAGAGACTGTGGTAATGTCAGCGTCCCACAGCTTCTGTCTTACTGGAGAGTGGGTACAAGTGGAACCCCGGTACTGCCAGGATATTAAAATACACTCCTGCCAAACACTCCTGCTGCCCTCCATTTGTGCTCGTTGTGAGACATCATTAGGACCATTTATGGGAGTAGCAGTATCCAAACCCAATTTGAGGCAGAACAATTCTTCTCAAACAAAGCCACAGGCAAGAGACTGTTACAAGCTGGCAGAGCAGCGTTGACCAGTAATTATTTAGGGTCCAAAATGTGTGCATTTGTATGCGATGAGAAACATGCTAGGCTTCTGCTGTGTGTGTACAGCAGCAAATCCCATGCATGTTTACCAGGGCAGTGGACACATATATATGCAGTACAGGCAGGACAGTTGTCAACACAGCATATTTCTGTGGAAAGGCAAAGTACAGTGAACAAACACAATAGATGGACATGAAGAGGTGTGCCCTTTGTTACAGCATGAAAGGAAGCGACCTGAGCGTGAAGAGATTTACAAGGGCAAGAAACATGCAAAATCAGGTTGAAGTGGATGCACTTGCATACATGTAAAATGTGGGATAATAATCCTTATACAACTTAGAGCACACATCTGAGGGCAGGAATGAAATGCATTTCCCCATGTAACTTCAGAGCCCACACACATGAGAACTTATACACACATACATGTATGTACACAGCAAACACAAATGTGTGTCTTGCCCAGGTGTAAATACTGAAGTGAATACACACAGTCTCAGGGCATAAGTACAGATGTCCATGGCACACGAGGATGCAGCTGTGGTGGAAGCATACGGAACTGGCACTGTGCATGGGGGTGAGAGGGAGGGTGTGCCAGTGCTTCTGGCGCATGCTCCAACTTCATCCTGGGCTTTTTTCCTTCCTGATTTAGGTTGTTGTTTTGGTTTTTTTTTCTGCAGCAGAGTCCATGTCTACAGGGAAGGTGCTTAATGAGTCAAATCCAATCTCTCAAATGCCTTATCAGTTGTGGACAGGCCTGTTTCTGACAGCTGACCTTTCTCACTGCACACTGCTGAAAAACCCGTACACCACAAACAATTAACACAATGCTGAAAACAAAGCTAAAGGAAAGGAAGGCTCTAGATCACTATAGACAGCCCTACATCAGAAGGAAGAGAGTGATACACATAAAAATGACACAAAACATCTATGTAAGGGTTTAATTCTACCTTATTTTGCCACGCACACACTTTATTACCGTCTTGACCGCTTGGCTGTAGCAAAGTTATGTGCAAAAAAATAGGGTCATGTAAAACAAGAATGAAAAGCATAGAGAACAGGGAATATTTTTGTGATGAATATGACATTAAACCCATGCACAAATAAATATATGTCTGAATAAGTACATCCAAAACTGATACAAAGAGCAAAGTTCCTACCTAGAAAACAAAAACATACAGAGCTGAGAAGGTGAAAACAAGTATCAGCCTGCCCTCCAGTACCTCTACTGTTATGGGACTAGTTCCTAAGAAAACACACATTAATACATCTACTAAAAAACCTAAACTGAATATTGCCTGAATTAGGAACATCATAAATAACAAAACTGTCAAACAGTCCCTTCAATAACGACAAGGAGGCTCATCCCATGAAGAATGTGACTCCAGTTCCAGGTAAGCAGGAGGCTACTCCTTTTGGGAGGCAAAAACATCTAAACATAAAGTGGACTGTCTAGCCAGTTGTTCAAGGGATTTTTTTGCTCAAGAAAGGGTCAGAAAAAAATCTGCATGTTTTCAGCTCTGCTGCCAGCTCTGTTTTAGAGTGCACTAGACTTGGGCAAACCATATACATTGCATTTTCTGAAATCTCTCATCATCAGAATTTTCAGCAACAGGTACATGCCACCAACATGCTTGAAGATCAAGACTAATGTATCTCAGATTGCAGGAACAGATCTTAGGCACACAGAATTCACATCCTAATTTGAAAAAGAAGACATCTATCTTTTGTGCAGTAGTCTCCTGTATGTGCAAAAGAGTACAGCCTATCATTATCATATTTTGGTTTTTTACTGTTATTTAATACAACACCATAACCTCCAAAAGGAACATGTTCTTCCATCTTAACAACTCCTTACATGTTCAAAATAGGAGCTACATGACACTGAGGAAAGTTCACAGAAAAAAAAGTTTGCTGGAAAGTTGACAGAAAAAAAAGTTTGCCAGAAGATCCACAGAAGTCATCTGGGTGCATCTAATTCATCTAGACATCTGTGGCAAACTAAGCACGCTTTTGAAGATTTTGCATGCAACCCAGACAAGACTGACACAGGAGTGGGTTAAAAGGTACAGAAAGTCATTTAAGGTCAGAGAGGGGGAAGCCCAACAGCAATGCAAAATATGTGTCAGTTTAGCATCTCTGGCTGGTACTGATGCTGATGAAAAGAAAAAGTATTTTCTTTCTGCAAAAGCATTCCAGTTAATCACTAGAAGTACATAAGATCTCTTCAAACCTTAACAAATAAAAATAAAAAAAAAATTAAGAATAAATTTTTCATTATAGTAGAGTTTTTTTGTATTCAAGCAAAAAAAAATGTTATGATTGTAATTCTTTCTTAGCTATTCCAATGTGGTCTTTTCATAGATACATATTACATCCATTTATTTAAATGCAATAAAAACTGATGCTTAATATATACTGTAATTATCCTTAAATACTTATCAGCTCATCTGTTTTCATAAATTTCTGAAATTATCTATGCTATTTGGAATAATAGATAACAGCTATTCTATCAGGTCATTCAAAATTAGTAACTTCATATCATCAATGAAATGACTTTCATATCTTGATGTGACAGAACCAAAAATGAGCCCAGCTGCTTTCATTAGTTCAAGCTACTGGGTAACACAAGCTTATTAAAGCCTTGTACACATTATCAAGACCATATATCACCTAAAAAGAATAAAAAACAACAGCCAAACCAATGCTTCTCTTCAGTACTATAAGCCAAACTCTGAACTCGCTGGCCTTGATAAAAATAAGGAGCAATTTTATGGCAATCAGTGAGGGTATACTGCTGGATGTAAGATAGTGATCATGCTGGTATCTGTGTTCATGTTATTTTTCCCTAAGCCTGTTGCTAGAAGGTCAGAACTGATGTAATTCTCACTCTTACAAGCAAAGCCCAACTGTTATAAAAATTACTTTTCAAATCTCTCTGCAGGAGATGCGACACTGCCCTTGTGCTACAACCACCTTTGAAAATCCTGTGTTTCTCTTTCAGTTCAGAAAGGTATTGCCATTATTTTCCTGGAGATGAGCTCACCCTAGAGGGTCTTGACTTCTGTGATTTTGGGGTTTGGGACTTGGTGTTTTTTTTAGTAGCAAAGACTCTCCTTCTAATCGAAACACCAGGAGTATTTGTATATTTTATAAATATTTTCTAATTCCTGTTTCACTGTAGTGTTGTCCCCCTTTTTCCCACACATTAACAACTCCATTAACCCACTGACATCATAGTCTTGTTATTTTGGAACTGAAAGCTGGTCAGAGATTTTGGGAAGCTAGAATGGCAGTTTTGGTCACGACCCATAGAGCAAACCCTTGTGTATCCCATGCTTCTAGCCAGCATGAAGGAGCCTTTCATGAAGCCCTTGCTATGTGAAAAACATCACTGTCACAAGACAATTCTGAAAGTGGACTCTGCCACTCTGTAACCTCAAGAGCCGACAGATTAATTGTCTCTTGACCACTCTCTGGTCAAATGTGCTCATTCCAACAAAAAATAAGTGTTGGTGAGTTTTTTCCCCTTTAACTTCTATGTCTGCCACTACTTTGTAGAATCACAGAGAAGCTGAAATCTTCATGCTGTCTCTAGCAACAGAATTTTGTCAAAACAAGTTCTACCCATACCTTCATGATCTATTATGGGGCTGCTGAAAAAAGACTGTTGGCAAAATTTGGCCTTCACATCGTAATTTTAAGAGGTTTCCTGTTAAAGCATATGTCAGAACAAGGTATAACTTATTTTCTCACAACTCTGTTGCAGAACTAAAAAAATAAGAGGGATGAAATCATACAACATATTAATTCATATAGTTGATCTATCTAGATATACATATATATGCAGTTTTATCATTACACACAGCTAACTTGACACAAAGAAGAAACTTTACTAAATACTTTTTTCGCAATTTTACACAATTTTTTCTTGCATGCCACTATACATCAATCCCACAAAGCGACTGAACAAAAGAGAACTGTGTAACTTAACTAGTCTGGGAAGACAAAGAAGGAAAAGAACCCACTGCATTTAGTACAACACTGAAAGCTTTTTTACAAATTACCTGACAATTTGCAACATCAAGCTTTACCATCTGCAGCCCACAGAGGATCACAATTGCTCCTGCTGTTGCCTCTACACCTTCCTGGAGCACCACTTCCCTGTTTCTTTGTCCTACTGATGAGCAGATTTTGAACTTCTGTGGTCTGCTTGGCTTGACCATACCACGATGGCCATAAAACATAGCTGGCCTTCACAATGAAGGCTAGTTAAAACAAATTCTCAAGCTGCAGAGATAGCAGCAGACAAATGTTAGTGCTGACCTCAATATTTCATAGCACCTAGTAAAACAAGATTGTTGGCCCCAAAGATTCTGTTTCTCAGCGGGGGTAAATTAAGAACTCACTTTCAAGCTCCTGCAAGAACTGCAGCAACTCCATAAAGTTCCTTTAGGTGTGGGTGGTTTATATATATGTGCTAAAATTGCTTCATCTGGCAGAACTGAGTCTGTTCAGCCACAAAAGACAGAAATGATCCTTGACAGAAACTGTAATTTCCCACCAGCTACAATTTCTGATAGTCATGCAAGCACCAGTCAGAACAGGCTGTGGTCAGCCCTGCTGATCCTTCAAGTGGTTACAGCCCTGCAGGCTTATAAACCTCCAGACTCCACCTGTACCTGCTTTTTCACCTCTATAAAACAGAGCTCTGTCCACTGGTTGTAACAATTACTCTTTCCAGAGTAGAACATACCTTTTATGTACAGCTCTGCATCAACATTCCATAACCACTGAGGACTGAAACACAGTTGGGACATAACCTTTCTTGGCAGCAAGGGGAGTTTTAAAGGGGCAAAAAGACATTACAGCTATGAGAAACTTGGCTTCTGTGCATCAAGGAGTAACCCTGACTGAGAGGTGGGGCACTTGTGTCTCTGTGCACGAGGCAAGCATGTGGAATACATCACACATCAACTCCTTCACAGCAGCTGCCCACATGCATCACCTTACCCTTCAGTAAACACACTCATGCCTCACTGTGAATACACTAGCTTAGCTTGCTTTCCCTTAGAATTAAAAGAGTACATGTAGGGTTTTTCTAATAGGCAAATTCAGTCTAGCTTGCTTTTGCCTGATTTGTTATTATTGTAATAATCTAAACCAGCTATCTCACTTCTAGCACCATCCACCTGGTATTATTTTAAATTCTTTCAGCATTTAAGGTTTTTCACTGAACTCTTCTTGGACTCTTTCGAAGCTCCCTGAATAGTGCTAGAGACAAATGCACCATTTCCTGGGTTGAACTTCAAATGTCAATGGCTCCAGCCTTCCTGGTTGCATCTATTATCAATCACTAACTCATAAACACAATCCATAACGTGTAACATCTGAGTTTATCAGTTCTTTTCCCCCTGCATCTGCCTGCCTGAGGTGTTAGGCTTCCATTGGGATTGGCATAAACCTCTGATAAAGGAATGTTTGTTTGCTAACTGCTTCATATTGATGTGTTTACACTGAACACCAGCACAGAGGGATAGGGAATAACAGATTAGGGACCAGTTCAAGTAAGTTATTTTTATAACACTTATAATACGCATGTGGTTACAAACAGACTTCATGGCTTTATTTCAACAGGAAAAAAACAATGAGAGTTTTGGATTTTTTACCAACCAGCATCACACCATAGCAATCAGCTTTAAAGGTGGATACATTGGAAATAACTCATACTTGATATTCCTGCTTGCTTCTAACAAAGTTGAAATGCCCTTACACAGTGATGAACAAAAGCTCAGATTATAAAATCAACAGATAATCACAAGAAAATATGTCCAGTTAGTAATAGAGCATCAACCTCACTGCAGATTTTGCCAGCCAGTTTGTTAGATCTTACTAACATGTCCTAGAGGTGTCTAACTTTGTCTTCTGCTGACCAGCGTTTCTGTGGCCCACTCAGCACACTGGGTTGCTTACTTTGAAGCAGTTACATGGCTGTGTGGGAGCACATCACTGCATGGGCAAGCTAGACGAGGCACACACGTGATAAATGTGTATCGCAAAACAATCAGCGTAACCCAGTCATTGATTGTCTTAGCAGAAGCCAGCAACTGAATGAACTATGGAAATTAAATTCCTCTCCAGAGCAACTTTTTGAGTCAGACAAAGCTCTGATGTATGCCCATTAGCCATCTGTGTGGCATTTCAGTCAAAGATGGCTCTCTTAGCTTCAGACTCATCTCCAGGGTCTAAGTGTTTTCTGTTTAGGCTGTTAATGACAGATAGGGCGCATGGAAAACAAAGGGTGAAAGACACAGAAGAACCTTTAGTGACGGAAGACATTTTAAAAGCCAGAGCTGAGCTTGCCCTATCCTCCTAGATATACAGGCAGAGGAAGGGCTCCCTGTAGAAGACAGTCTCTTGTTTCATGTGTGCAAGCACACACACGGCTGGAGCCTCCTCTGTGTGGAGCACACGGTGCCTGCAGAACAGCTCTCACTCCACGACACGACTGTCACTGCATGTGTGCTCAGCAGGGCAGGCACCCAGACATGAGGGATCACACACACACACAGGGACAGTCCTTACAAATGCATGCAAAGCTGGGTGTGCACCTCCACGTGTGGCATGGCTGCACATACAGATTCCTGCACAATGTGCACTGGCTGCACAAGTGCTTCTGAACGTGCATGCACACACAGTGGCCATATGCTTGCACGGGCTGGGCAGGGTTCCCTTCTCCCTCTCTCTCTTTTCTTCACTGAATGGGAAAATGCTGTCAGCAATTTCCTTCTGTCAGCAGCTGGGAGACGCTTTTCTGCAGTTAGCTGCAATTTGTTTCAATTATGTGTATTAATCACAGCCCGCTCCTGATGGGATTCTTCATAAATGAAAATTTTTTAAAAATCAGAGCTTTTCTTCTCAACAAGCCGATTCCTCTCTTGTGAAGGCACTTAATGACTGCAGGTTTGTTGGGAGAGTGGGGGAAAAAAAAGAAAAAGAGAAACAGGAAAAAGAAAACCCTTGAGACACTTTCATGTTTGCTTATTTCATTAATAAGCATGGCTCAAGAAGCTGGGAGGGGCATGCAATTGAAATGGGGGTCAGTTCACTGTAATTTCAACTGTGGAGAGAGAGCTCTGAATAGTCTTTATACATAAAAATCTAGTTCAGGGAAGGGGTGGAATTACGTCAGTTAAGGACTTGTGGACTCCAACTTGCTTTCTTTGAAACTAAAACAGAAATCATGTTCCTACTGTTTCAATATCTTACTGCAGGTATTAATTTTAAAGACACAAGAAAAAGTAGTGCAAAACTAGGAAACCCATAGCTGCCTAAGAGTTGCTCCCAAAGTCGACTGGAACATAACCAAAGTATCAGGGAGGATGAATGTTATTTTACCACTGAACTGCACCTCAAGTTGCAGTGTCTCAAAGTCACCTATTTCATCTGTGAGTCCTAAGAGGACTTCTAAGGAGCATGCTCTACATTTGAAGTGCAGAAGTAAATCAAATCAGGTACTTAGGATGTATGCTGATATTTTGGAAATATTCTGCTTTTAATAAGCTTCTCTGCAGAGATATGAGGGTGTACCAGGACATAAGCCAAAAGGATCTTGCCTTCTTTCTCATTATCTGCTTTCCTCTAGCAGTTATTATCTTACCTGCTATTGTACTAAAGATTCCCCCCATGACTTGTCACAAATCATAGTGACTGCTGATGAACTTGGAAAACTTAGGAGTCATTGTACAGATTTTACACAGAGGTGTAAATATTTCTGGGAAACTGCTAGGATTCAAGCAATGGGCACTTATCCACAGCCCTGGAATTTTAAATAAAAAATTATCCAAGTACCAAAAATGTAGATGATTGACAAGTCATGATCAAGGTATTTTATCAAAGACTGGGCTAGAACAACAAGGCTGAGATAGAATAACCAGAGGGTCCATAAGATTGGTACTGCTTAAAACTGTATTGCAATAAGTCTTTGCAAATTTTGTTTTCTAAAAATCTGCTTAGCTAGATTTGCTTACTCCATCACACTCAATGGAAAGATGATCCTATTCTAGGTCCATATGGCAAAACGTGTATAATACATCATTTAGAGAATTTAGGCCTACTCCTACCTTAAGATTCAATGGCACAGACACCAACTGGATGTACAAAAATATCCATCCAATATATCTTCTGTAATCATCATATCAACAATGACAAAATCATGAATGAAGATGTCATTACGCTGGCAGAAAATACAACTTTACTAGTATGGTTTTTTTCATAAGGGCCCAGGCACACTAACAACAGAATTTATAAAATAAATCTGTATTCAAATGAGCTCTTTGCATAACTAGGTTAATAAAGTCATAGGTACAAACAAGTCAAGTCAAACAGGCTCTGCATCAGGCACATTTTCCAGGACACCAACATGAGACAGGGATTGATGTGATGTGATTCTGGACATAGCTGCAGTGTTAGCTGCAGTAACGAGGGACTGGGCGGCTGCCAGAGCTCTGCCACATCTTGTGAGTAGGAACTCACACTGCAGGATGGTGTACATTTTGTGGGAGAAGATAATAGCTCCTCTACCCATCAAGTGCATGTCTAGACCCTGATGATCTGTCAAAGTCACTCCCATGGATGCAGCTACACATGACTGTATGGCTGAGGATTTCATGGCTCTTTGCAATAAAATGTGGAGGAGATAGTCTGTACAGAAAGGAGAATGCCTTTGCCTGCATTAACTGCATCCACAGACAGCCCTTTTATGGAGGTCAGAGCAGCCTTTGAGTCCAAGCAATGAGTTTCACAGGTCTTGATTTCTTCCAGCTAAAGGGTAGGTACCTGAAAGTTTATTGTTTAGTTCAAAGCTTTATCTGCAGAGGGACAGGTCTTATAATGCTGAGAGAGGATCACTTGCTATCATCAGTGCCTCTTGTTTTCATCTCAGATTTGCACAAGCACAGCATTTAGAGAAACTAAACCCAGAGTAAACCCCTACTAAGTGAAACTAACCCTGAATAATTAAGATGGTGAAAGAGTCACAACATCAGGAATCATATAGGAAACAACATGATCCACAACCTAGATGCAAACTGCATAACCTCTGTGCTCCCCTGTGGTCACAAAATGTGGCACCACTAGAAGAAGTACATCCCTTCCACTAGCACTTTCCTCTACATTTCCATCAAAAACTTCTATTACATTGTGTTCTATTTGCCAAATTAAAACACAGCCCACAGAAATATCTTGGTAGAAGGCTCATCCAGAAAACATCATCCTTTCTAGAGTCATACTGACATGTGCACACAGACAAGAGGGAGAAGAACTGGGAAGAACATGGGAAGTCTGAAAGGTGCAAAAAGCTTGAAGCTTCACAAAACCCTTGGGCTTCAGACACAGCAATATTTTCAGCACCAGGAGCAATAAATCCAGAGAACATGATAGAGAAAGCAAGAGGGGAAAGAGGTGGGGAAAAGAAAAGAATAAGAAAGAAGGAATGCAAAGAAATAGAGGAAAGCAAAAGGGACGAGTGGAGAAAACAAGCAGATAAGGGAAAGGAGAAAAAGAAGAGGGAATGAGAGAAAGTGATAGACAGAAGGAAAGAGAAATCTCTGCTGGTACAGTAACAAATAAATCCCTGCAGCATGACAGGCGTCTGCTGAAGCATTTCATTTCCCCGCAGCATAATGGTGTGTTATTGCCCATTATCTGTTCTGTCAGTGCCAGAGTCGATATTAAATGAGGGGCAGCTGCATTTAGCTGCCATTTTTCAGCTGTCTCTCTGTTACCATGGCGACACACTTGTTTTTTGATGAACCTGGCTGCGAGCAGAGGGGTGCATGCGCACGAGGGGGAGGCAGGAGCACCGCAGAGCAGTGGGAGCACAGGACCAAGACAAACAGTGGAGGGACACAAGCAAGGGGGGGGCAGGTCCCTTGTACCCAAGCACCACAGAGGCAGCCATTTCAAAACCCCTCTTAATATGCAGAGGGGACCACAGCCAAGCACACAGACATTGCTCTGACTTTCACGGATTCTAGCAATTGCTCCTTCATCCCTCTGCCCTTCTCCTTTCCCTACACCCTCTGTCCCATAACGATAGCAATCCTCCCCTTCTTTCTGGTATCTCTGCAGCAACATTTCTAAGACTATTAGAATTAATGATTAATTAAGCCTCTCAAAGACCATGTAGCAGGTTGATGAGCATTAATATTGCTAAAATACTAATCAGGAACATGAAGCTCAGTGAGACTGGATTTGCCCCTCCTTCCCAATAAGATTTATGCAGCAAGCTGCTTCCACACATGGGTGAGAAATCTAGATACTTCACTCACCATTTTCCTGCTTTAAATACAAGGATGTTCCCCACAGGGAAGTGGATGGGAGACATCTACACAGTAAACTGGAATCAAATTAAAGAGATCTCATTTCCTTTTCTTGACTCCTTAACACAAAGCTTCTTTAGAGGAAAGATGCACTGGGGTCTCCCTGCACCACTTATTTCAAACCCTGCATCTAGCATAGATTTGATCTCTAACACTGTTGGCTTTAGACACACAATCACATATCTGCAGTGGTTGGGAGAGTCCATCTCCTGTTCTCCAGTGCATCTCAATCACCAGTATGAGAAACTTCTGCTTCAAGTGTTGACCACACACAGCACCAGAACTAAGCAGTCCAGTTCCAACAGGATTTTCACTTTACTTATATTACTACAAGCTGTTTCTCTCTGCTTGAGGGCCTTGTTTTTCTGAGTTGCTTGTAAAGGGTTTTAGAAACATTGGAGAGACCGTCATGGTGAAAGTCAAACTGATAGACTGTACACCAGTGTTAACAAATGAAATGGAGCTAGGGTGTACTCCTAGACTTTGGAACATGGTAGTCTGCAATTCTAAACTATTAGAACTCTCTCAATATAATATTCTTGTTTAATTAGCTGTCATCCAAATTATTCTGAGCACAACTTAGGGGTTAGAATATGCCCATGACCATTCTCAATGCCTAATTTTCATACAACCATCTTGTTCTGCATGTTTCTGAGCACAGACAGACCATCCTGCAATGGCCAGCCTCAGTGCCAGGAAACATTTCCACATGTGCTCAGCTGATTAGTAGAGACAACCGGGCAATCCAGCTTGGAGACAGCCGGGACAGTACTTTGTGCAGTCTGAAACTGCAAGGATAAAAGTCTTAATGACATATCCTAGCTCTGTCCATCCTAACTCTCTGTCAAAGGGCTGACTTGCACAATTCTGCCTATCATGCAGCTTGGAGGTACACACAGAACAATGGAGTCACAGCTTGTAAGGCACTGTATACTTGAGCCATAGGTCTGCTGAGATATATCCTCCTAAACAGATAAATACAAAAAGAATACTAATAATCCCAGTCAAGCTGACAAGGAAAATGGGATGCCCAAGAAGTAAATCTCAGCCTTAAGATACATACCAAAAGCACTTTTGGGGTCTCAAAACTCCCTAGTACTAAATGGGAATACTCTACTACTACACTCTGAACTTGCAGAAAGCCTCACCTCTACATCAGCTATCACAATACCAAAAGGAATTGTTCAGTGTGTAATGTTCATGATTAAGGCTAAAGTTATCCAGAGAACATTTACTCCTCAAAGGTGAATTGATGATGCAGATATGTTGTCAGACACCAAGAGCATTCAGCTTTTCACAAAGCAGCTTGCTCTTTAGGTGATAGCTACATTTGCCTAGAATTCTGATTTACAGCTTCCCAGTCCATCCTCAGATTACATTTCTCAAAGTACAAACCTTACACCTCCCTTAAACCTCTGTCCTGTCCCTTTTCCCCAAACCCCCAGACTGCAAAGCAACAAAGTCAAACATCTTTTCTAGGAAGTTGCAAGCAGAAGATGCAAAGGTGCCCAGGCCCAGTTCTGGTTTGCAGTGGAGCGTCCCATCTCCTGCTGTTAAATCTCAGTGCGCATGAAAATGAAGATATACTGATACAAATGTAACACCAAGAAACACAGCAACACTGAGTAGTCTTAACTTTTAAAATTGTAATTTGCTGCTTCCTTTTAGCTTAGAGCACCCTGTTTTCCCTATCTCCTGCTTTTCCAACCCTCTTATTTGAAGCTTCTTATTTATCTGTTTATGCTGTCCAGCATCACCTAACAAATAAACTTCTCAACACTCAAACACTCAAGTAGGAAACTACTGTTTTAATAATTGTAAAAACTGCAGTATCTTCCAATGATCCACTGCATTGTCTTCCAGTGACCTGCTAGTACAGACAATTTCAGTGCCTGATTGTGAAGCAGCCTTCTTCCTTTATTCAATATATTTGCTTTATAGAAGCCATTTAAAAGCCATTATTTCTCAAGACCTGCCTAGCTCTCCCTGCTCCATGCTAAGAGACAGTAAAAACAAAGGATCCAAGTGCATCATTGTATTAATATCTAAGTCCTCATCTCCTAGTTGCAATGTACCCACATCTTGTCATTTTCTTCTCATCAGAGCCCCTTACTCTGATGTTTTCCCACTTTGGGCCTTCCAGAATTTGACAAAACTTTTGAAAGCAGATTCTAAAGAAACTCCTCAAGTGACATTTAATTGGCACAATGCTGATGATCTTTCCCACGACTGACATCTGCTGCCTTTCTCTATGGCAGTTGTCTAGAACTGCTCTTCATGTATCTTTTCTTATCTAGCTGATCACTGGTTTCTTTAAAATGCCTGATTGTCCCACACTGATGAACAAAGTTCTGCAAGAATTGCTTATATGCTATTCCTTCCTTTAGCTTCTATCCACTTTCATAACCTTCTGCTTTTGAATATGGAACTATCTCAAGCACCACAGACTACCAGACTGACATTGGATTTGCAGTATCTTTTTTCTCTGGGGGAAACCTCAGTTCAGTGTCTGATCAAAGTCATCTTTGTAGTCCAAGAGAATTTTGCACACAGTAATGGAAACAAACAGCTGATACACACAATTGAAAATATGAATGCTAATGAACTGTTTAATCTGTTAGGTCAATGACACTGGTTTTGGGTTCAATGAGTCAGGGAAGCTAAATGGAAGAAAGAAATATGCTCTAATATTAAGAGATTTTGTTTTAATGTAATCTCTGGTTAGCAAAGAGAATGACAAGAGCATTGACAGTGCAGTTTTTGAGACAAATGGGAAAGCAAGGGGGAAATTATCCTGCAGAGTTCTCACAAACAATTCTGTGGTCATTTCAAGGAGTTTCTAGAATTGTGCCAACTGCAATTGAAATTAGTTTATATAGCACAGATAAACTGGTTCCAGAACCTGCCTAAACTGTCCCATTTGAGTTAAGAAATACATTCAGAAGAGAAAGCGAATTTGAAATTAATTCCTCTGACCACATTCCCCACACCCAACAACTCCACTGGGCTGAGAAACAAAAAAAGACAAAGAAGATGTAAAAGAAACCTAACTTCTAGATGCTACAGAAAGATCATATTTGTTTAGTAAGTTTTTAATCAAAAGTATTGATTTCTAACTCAGGGATTCTTTGTGGAAAGCTTTCAGGCAGACAAAACTAGCACTTAAATTTCAAGGAAAGAAAGATGCCTTTGCATCTTTATTTTCCCCACTCTCTCTCTCCAAAGAATAATACTCATCAGTTTTCTTCCTACAGCCTACTGTCTCACTTTAGTCAGTGAAAAATAGGTGTGTCACATTTGGCTCTAATTATCTGCATTCATGTAGCACAAGGAAGCATAGCTGAGGATCAAATCTTCAGTGCCACAAAGGCTGCCACAAAGGTGCCCCTTTAATTCTAGGATTAAGGTGCTAGTGCTCCTGGTGATAGTATTCCTAAATCTAATTCCTAATACTGGGGAAGGAATGGTGTACATCACTCTGCCAACTGCAGGTCTGCTCTTCTGTGCATCAAAACACAATTTCAGCACTCCAACAGAACCTGGGACAGCTCAATTCACAAAAATACAGGTCCAAGGGGCAGAAATGTGAGAAGGTCAGAGCACAGTATCACAGGCAACTTTCTTCAAAAATCTGGCCTCAGTTTTGACTATTCACAAACAGATTTCAAACCTCAGCATCTCTGATGCTGAGTACTCCTTATGCCTTTCCTGTTTGTAGGTCAAGTCATTCAATTGCAGTGCTGAGAAAGAAGGCTGAGTCCTCCAGATGCAATCTTTTGGCACTGAAGCCTCTCCTTTCCAATTCTTTCCTACTCCATATTGCCCCAGGAAGGGATACTGTGTTTTGCAGAGTACTAAAACAGAGTCATGAGGAGTATAAGCAACAAAGTCTATTTCCATGTCATAACAGACTTCATTAGCGTAATTCCTAATTGTGACTGTTTAGAAGGCCCTTAAGAGCAAGAATAATGTTTAACAGGCAAAGTGATAAAGTGACAAGATAAGTCAATTCTCCATCCCCCTCCCCTTCCCAATTGTTACAAAATCCTTTTTCTTTTGTCTGCCTTTGGGAAACAAGTACAAGTGAATTTATTCTACAGGAAAAAAATGGCCATCTCTAGTGTGCCCAGGAATCTTCTACTTTTGGCATCCACACACTGGTTTCCTTGAGTGGGACCTTATACACACTTGTGAGTGGCAGCATAAAACAAAGACAAAATTTGGAACCCTGCTAGAAGACAGTCTAAAAGGAAGGGCAAGATGTAACTAAGCAGAGGGCAGCGCACTGTGAAAAGAACCCATCATTTAGACACAAGTCTGCAATTTCCACCATGTTTAGCACAAACATAGAAGACAAAGCATTTAGTGTCTTATCATGAAACATCACTTCCTAACCTGCCCCTGGGGTCTGAAGCACACATCAAGCAACACTGAGCCCTTGTGGTGCAAAACCAGTCAGAGGATAATCTGGGGGTGCAGAGATTGGAGCACAAAGCATTTCCTCTGTTGTGGCACCAGAGCACAGGCTTGCAATGGGGACTTGCCAAAGGACAGTTCTGTGGGGGTTTATGGATAGAGGAAGCTCCTTTTTGCAGAATCCAATTCAATCATTATAAAGATAGTGGAGCTCACAGAAGCAGCTCCTTTTGGGTACAGTAACATCTTGGATGTCACTGGCTTACAAAAACATGCAGGAGACTCATCAAAGGGAGTCGGTTTTAGTAAGAAAGGAATGTCCAATAAGGACAAGTCAGGGTCCCAAGTACACCAAGACACTGGGCTGGGGACTGTCCCCTCCCTCCCTGCTCTCTCCCAGTCTGTGTCACTGCCTCTCTGGAGCCAGTGGGACAGGCCTGGCTGACAAGGACCCTGTCCAGTCAGTGCACTGGCTTGCAGTCACCAGCAACCTGTCAGCCCCCATGGTCATCTGACACAGCAAAAGATCTTTAGGTGCCAGCTGGTACCATCAACAGCAAATCCATACCTACCTTCTGTCCCAACAAACATGAAACGATGCAGCTATGCCAGCTAGCAGCTTTAAAATACCCTTCTGATATGCACTAGTTACATTCATTAGAGCCCAGGGGTAGCTGAACCCTCTCCTGTCCTTTAACTCCTCTAAATCTTAAAAAAAACATTTGTTTTCAAGATGACTTGTCAATTAACTTCATCCTCTCCCACAACTGTTGGCAGTTGCAGATTCAGATCAGGTCCAGAGCTGTCACCACAACACAAGGAAAAACACTTCTCTCCATTTAAACTGCATTTTACATAACTGGTATATTAGAGCAGCCAAAGGCACTGGGGTTTAATTCAAACTTAGACTCTCAGGTGTGATTCTGTTTTGCTGCAGGTATTTTAATTTCCATTAGAAAGAGAAAAGGAACAGAATCTTACATGGTTTCATATGCATTTGTTTTGATTTTTATAGTTGGCAAAAGTGCTATATTAATAGCACAGCAGGGGCTGCACTGAAACCAAAGACCTGGAAAATAAAATATTCTCAGTATTCATTATTTCAGTACTTGCAAATTCCAACAAGATGAGACTTCTATATGTTTATCGTGAAAGAGAAAAAAATAGGCATGGATTAAAATACATTTAAAAAAACCAAACCACTATTTATTTACAGTACATAAAGCAAATATACTTGCAATTTGTAAAAAACATTACCCTTGGAGCCCTCGGAGATTCTAATGTATTGGAACAAAAAAGTAGGCATACCCAAATTAAATGCTCAAAGAAAAGCTGGGAAAGACACTTTCAATCTGATATGCAGACACTGAAGACAGACCAACCTGACACTGAGAGCAGAGCTCTGAAGGCCTCAGTCATGAATCCAAATCTCAGATATCTGAGTTTTCACAAGATGTCTGCCCTAAATCTGGCATGAACCTGGCATGCACCAGACATGGTTAAATCACTTGATCATCTTTTTCTTAAAATTGAGACTCTACTATTGAGCCATTTAAAAGTGTTGTGAGATAAACTGCCAACAGCATTGCAAAGCAATTACATTGCCACTTAGTTTTGCCTAGTATTAAACAAAAACTCTTCAGAAAGCACACACACACTTGTTGAGGTCTTAATTCCAGGAGGAAGAGCAAATGTCACACATAGCCAGAACAATCAGTCTTCAGTACCCCCCACCATTCCAGTCTTTACTCTGAGTAAATGAGCCTCATCTGAGCTAATTAAAAAAAAAAAAAAA